>NW_016690366.1:811668-934154 GCF_001604755.1 Lepidothrix coronata
ACCCCCCTTTTTTTTGGTTTTTTTTTTTTTTTTTTGGTTTTTTTTTTTTTTTTTTTTTTTTGTGAGATTGGGATTCTTTCATTCTTTCATAAAAATGAATGAAGCAGGATGGTTTGGCTATAATTCTGCAGTCTAAGTTTCTGGGTCTTAGAATGACAAAGATACTCTAGTTATTGCACCTATATCCCGGATCCTCACCAGCATAAACCAGAAAAGCTCCATGTGGTGGAAGGCAGTTGGGTCCACTGTTGCTCAGGATGATTGTGCAGATGAGGTAATGCAAATTAAAACTGTCCTTGTAATGTTATCCCCCTGGGAAAGGTGATGCCAGAAACTCTCACTTGCTTTCAGCAGGATTTTTGGCAATTGGCCACTTGTTAGAGGATGACTGTGTAATTATTGACCTTACAAGGCTTTTGGAAATGATGTATATTGTTTCACACCTATCTCACCTTCGAATCTCTGGCTGTTTTCTGAATCTGCCTCAAAAGCATCGAAACTTTGAGTTAGTCAGGTTTTCTGTGTCAGCTCTAATAAGATCCTTATCTTGAGGGAGAGATTGGTAACTCAAAATGTATCTGAGGTATTATTTGTCAGAAATGTGTCTGAGAGGACATGTTTAGAAATGCTGGGCTACTGTGCCCTCTGGGCATTATTCACAGGTTTTTGTGACTTTGTTCATCAGTATGGGTCATCTCAAATATGGTGCTCAGAGAGTCATTGAATTTATTCTTGACTGCTATTTTTGGGTTTGGATCCAACCATGTCCCAGCAGAGTACCTGGTTTTATTGCCAATTCAAAACACTTGATTGTATAGGATCAGCTTCTCTGGAGTTCTTCTTGGGTTTTTTTTGTATTGAGATATCTTGGTTTATAACCAAGACATCTGCTTTGTAATGTACAGGCAGCTACATTTTAGAGCACTTAAAAATAGTAAGGGACTAGTGGCACTGCACTTTGATATGTTTCATTAAAGTCATTATTTTTTCATTTTTTTTGGTAACACTTTAATATTTTCTTGGTTTCTGTAACAATTCGTGGGTGAAATTCTTACTCTTGGTAGAAACAAAATATGTGTTGAATTTAGTGAGTGAACTAATTAGTAAACTTGGACATCAGACATTGCTGTGGTGTTAGGAAGAGTCCTTCTTCAGTGGAACCTGACTCTAGTGGTGTCCATCATCCTCCAGTTTGGCCAAGCCTTGTGGCTGCACCTGTGTCATGGTTTGAGAACTCCAAAAATAATTGCAGGGGGAAAACTGTTTCCCCCCACCATGACCTGTTTGGAGCAGTGCCTCACATGCCCTGTGGTCCTTTTCTGTGCAGCTCTTGTGCCCAGGAAGACCAGGACCTTCTTCCAGGTGTCCAGGGATCAGCCTGTCAGCTTTGCAAGTGCATGTACGTGCATAAACACACCCCCCCACGCGAGGTATTTGTGTTTGTACACGCACAGATACAGACACATACTCTACAGTTCTCATCTTTTCCTACTGTCAGTTATGCTCCTGCTGTCACTTGACAATGTTTAAGATGATTGCTTGGATTAGGAAGTGCTGCAGTTAGGAGAAAAGAGACCAGACTGGAATGGAGTGTCAGTTGTAGCCTTTTTTGTTTGGCCTGTCCTGTGCACCCAGCTGGAAATGGTTTGTCACCTTGACAAGGTGGTAACATCTTTCTGAACGAACATGTAGCACTGGCACAGTTACAGATTGTCACTTGTTTGTCCTTGGACTATCTGGTACTGCTCTGGTATATCACCATTTTAAAGAATACTCAGCTTTTAAGTACGGGCACAAACAGAAATGTCTGTAACTACACACAGCAGCCCGTGGTGTTTTATGGTGTTGATGTCTGTGAGCAGATTGCATTGCACCAGGGAATTTTCAACATCAAAAAGGTGCTAACTTTGGTAAAGGCAGGGACTCTGTTTATAGTATGATGTCTTTTTCTGAAAAAAGTAAAGTTTGAGGGGTTAGATAACTAAGACATGTGAAAGACAGGGAATCTGGTGCTGCCATTCTATGGAAAACCATCTCGGTTACCAAACGTATCACCTTTCATGTCATCTCTGAGGTGACTTCTCTTGGTTGAACTCCACTGGACCTGAAAACTGCTGCTGATTGCTGAGGTCTAGGGTACCACATTCTGTAAATCTACCTTGCTCACTGCACTGAAAGCTGTAGGAATGGAGTGATTATAAAGTAACAACTAACACCCCGTAGCTGACTAAATTTTGGGAGTGCAGGGGTGAGAAGAAATGCAGCTGCTGCCCCCTCCCCAAACCCACAAGAACTCTGGCGTATGAGATGGTTGCTGGATTGAATACAATAATGTTCCAATAAGCAGCAGAATAAGAATAAATATTTGTGAAGAAAACAGCAGGAAAGTGAGACAAGTGTGTACCTGGGAAAGGTCAGTGACTTGAACAGACCAACAGTAGCTTTTCCACGTTGCAAATTTGGCCCTGGCATCTTGGTCCCTCAAGGAGCAGAGGAAGGATTTTGCTGGATTTCAAATACAAGTAAATGGGGGTCTTTGTGTATCAATCGCCACCGAGCATAAAGGTGATTTTGATTTGACACAACAAGAGTTTCCAAGGAGGGGTTGGATTGACAAAAGAGGTTGCCAAGGGGCTCCAAGGGACTTGACAGGTTTACTGACTGATGATATACTACTGGGATAGTCTCAATGGAAATTGGGTTTGATATAAATAAAGGACAAGGACATTGTTCGAAAGCAATTTAGAGAGGCCATGGAACATTTTGATTTGTCTCAGTATGATTCCTCCCACAAAAGGGAGTTGAACTGTGACTGGTGGAATTTATTACAGCTTTATACCTTTTTGTATTGAAAATTGAGCTTCAGTATGATATCCTACTGCTGTCTTTATGCAGATTGCTTAAAAATAAATGGGTAGTTTATGAAGGTAGTATCTTGGAGGTGAGGAAGTTTTAAATGAAAATTATAAAAGAATGTCTTTATTGTAAAGGAGTGTGTATATCTTAGCCAAAGTGGTTTACTGATGGGCAAATATGCATTTGGGAAATACTTATATGGACCTTTAAATATGTTCACAAATATCCAAGATAATTTTTTACAGTCTAGTTTAAAAAAAAACCCAAAAACTATTATTTGCAGATCATGTCTGTGCCAGCACTGACATTATTAGAAAGGCAATCCTATTTAGTTCATGTAAGAACTTGCTGCCTTGTTTTCTGAGTAACACAAAAGCTGTTTTATTTCTGAGGAACACATGCTTTCAGAGTGAACCTTGTAAGAGATTGTTTTCCTTTCATGAGGCCTGTATATTTTCCTTTTGCCACTATTTTTGAAGTTGTAGAAAATCTCAACAGAATTGCATTGCAAGGGCAATGCAATTTACTTCATGTTATTTATTTCCAGTGGTTAAAAAGAGAATTGCTGAGAGGTGCCTCAGGTAGGGCAGGTAAACATGTGAATGTCTCTGTGCCTGGTAGTTAAAAGCCATGTGCATTGTGGCTAGGGATGAATTATTTTCATTTACTGGTGTGCTGCTGATGTTAGAGGGGAGGTGGAGGGGCAGGGAAATAATCTGCCTTCTTTAAAGGTGACATAGATGTCGCCTTGAAATGCACTGTATTCAGGCTCCCTCCAAAGCTACTGCAGTTCACTTTTGGCCACAAAATATGAGGATTAATGACATTCATATGTTTACAGTCAAGGTTGTCTGCATAGAGTGCGGAAGCAGCAAATCCAAAACCCACATGAATGACAGATAACACTGATAAACACGTAGTAAAGCAAGGGAAATAAAAGTGAGCAGATTTATGGGCATTTTTTTCTTCCAGGGAGTGATTAAGATGTGCAGATTGAGGTCAACGAAGCTGTTAGCAAATGCTCCTGTTGTAGGAGCACAGAAAGAGGGGAAATAACTTCAACTGCACAAAGATATGTCAGTTGTACTTCCCTTGTGGATAGAAAGAGGTGGAAATAATTAACACTACAAAGGAATGAGCACAATGAAGAGACTCTAGCACCATCCTCTGGTGTCCTCCTTGGAAAGCAGATGGAAACTATCAACTCCACACTCCCTGCCTGCCTTTGCTGCACACAGGAGGCTTCTGGCAGCAGTGGCAGGAGGAGTGGTGAAATGGTTGCAGCTTGGTGCTGCAGCAGCAGACCCTGCCTGGATCCTTTGGAATTAAAGAATGGCCAAGGAACATATAGGGGTGGGCATTTTTTTTTGTCCTTCGTGTGCCATTTTCTTCCACTTGGTCTGCTGCTTTTTGGCTGGGTGGTAACAAGCAGGTCTGCTCTAAGTAATCCAGCTTTCCCCAGGGTTTGGCCCCGGGCCCTTGGAGGAGTTAGGTCAGAGAGAAGAAAGAGTTTGCAGCTAAAGAGCTTTGAATAGCAGCAGGTAACGACCTCAACTTGCAGTACCTCATTCTGGTCGCTGTTGTTTGCTTGCTTCTGGATTAGGGGTATAAGTAAGAAAAAAAAAAAAAAAAAAATTCTGCAGAATGCTGCAACCATTAAAAAAACCAACCAAAAAAAAAAAACCCACCCAACCAAAACAAAACAAAAAACCAACCAAACACCAAAAACCAGGCAAACAACAAAACCCCTTAGAATTGTTGCTTAAGAACCAACATGGGGTCACAAGAGATTATTATGCTGAGCATCTGGCATGTGTGCCAGCCTGTCTCGTGTCTGAAAGCAAAATACATGTCTGTTTTCAGATAGTTTTGTTCTCCAGCACTGTATTCGTGCACTTCAACAGAGAATGCCTGGTGTAAGAAGATTTCCATGGCTGGCATACATTCTGCTGTGCTTATGTTATCAATGATTATGCTGAGATGGTTTCTGTGTGAAGAACGTTGGGAGCCTGCCTGTAGGTTTGCCACTGTAACTTGTCTTTTCTGCTGGGCTGGGCTAGTTAAGATCACACTGCTTTGTTTATTATTTTTTTAAAGGCATTTGCTGTGTTTGTTTATGAAGTAATTGCATAGTTCTGTGTTTGTAACAAGATTTATTCCGTATCCCTCTCTAGACTGTTTGAGGTACAGCAGTTTTTCTCCATGATGTTCCTGCCTTCAGATGGAAGGTTTGCACACAGCCACTAGAAAAGGGTGTTGCTTTTCCAGCAGGAAGCTCTCATAGTGGAAACTGCAGAGCTGGAAGAGAGAGAGATGAGAAAGGCCAGGGATCTTTGCAGAAAGCCAGAGCCCCGCTGGCCTTAATATAGTTACAGTGGTGGACAGTGCAGTTCTGTGCATTTAGAAATGCTTATGGGGAGCATAAAATATTGACTGGGTGACAGCTGGGCTGCTGTGGCTTTTTGTGTGGGAGGGTCCTTATTTTCACCAGGAAAGCTGAATGGATTATTGTTCTCTCTGGGATGTGTATCACAAAAGAATGCTGCTTCCATTCATTTTTCTTATCATATTAATTCGGTCCCAGCTACGTATTGTCACTGTTGCTTCCACAAAATATTTCCAGTTCTAGAACTAAAATAATCTCCCTTCACTTTAAAGCAAGGCTCTATATTTTGTTTGTGTAATGATGACAGATGCCTTAAAATCAGAGATGAAATTCCATTGCTGGCTGGATGGGCAGAGGACTCTGAAATGCAGAATACACTGAATGAGTTGTGTTTGAGGATGTCCAAACTGTCTTGTGAATAAATGTCTCCAACTTCATGGTTTATTTCCAGGGAGCTCTGCTTAGCAGGAGCAGGAGTTATCTCTGCCATGTAGCAGTCAAGATTCACAGTTTTCCTGTGAGATCTACTACTACAGGAATAAAGACTTCCTTTGTTTACAGGAGTGGGGGGAAAAGCTCCCTTCAGGCTGTTGTTTATAGCGGCTGACGTGTGATAGAACACAAACATGCCCTCGTTTGTGGAATCTCAGATTGGCATCTTTACAGGGAGGGGGAATCTTCAGGGGTAGCTCAAAGCTGACACCTTGTCATCTGGCTGTGATAAGCCCTAAAAAAGAGCTGTTGTGTGCACTGGAGTACGTTGTGCATAACAAAAAATCGAATTCTGGAAGAGTTCAAGAGTTAGAAAGAGTAGTTTTTGTATTCAGTAGTTGAATTATGCAAGGTGCGGAGTGCTGTCTTGTGTGGAACAAGGTAATGGGAATTTCTTTGCTAATAAAAGGCTTCAGGATTTGGTCCAATGGATCTTAAAAATGGTAGTGCTATTTGTGGATGCGATTGGCAGATTTAATCCCTTTCCTGCTCCCATCTACATCTTTCCTTTTCTAGTCTGCACCAGCCATTAGACAAAAACATAATTAAATCTAGTATTTCAGAACCAAAGTAGGCATTCATCGTTCAGCATATGTTTTTTCTTTTATCTTAGGAGCCTAAGGAAGGCAGACACCTCAATGCCACTGAAATGCACACATATGTATTTTTGTCTCCTTTGAAAAATTCAGCCATGCTATTTAATGTAGTCCAGTGGTGATTTTATCAACGTTTTCTTAATGAAGCGTAAATATTTGACATTCCCACATAGTGTGAATGAATTGGAATTTTAAAAAAAAATTGTCCCATAGTTTTTTTTTCTGGCTATTTAATTTCCCACTTGATACCCACAAATGCTTCCATAGCCTCAAAGAAACCAACTTTCCTCAGTTTCATCCTTGTCTTTCATTGAGGTAGATGATAATTTGCTGGTAACCATTGCACAAGCTTTTTTTTTTTTTTTTTTTTTACTAAACAAACCTGAAAAAAAACCCAAAAAAGACTACAAAAATGTCCAATGCAGCATTGGCCTTTCTGAAGGGTGACAAGCAAGTCAAAATTTTGCCTTCTTAGACAGTGTACCAGCCTTGCCCTGAGTGTAGTTACCCATAAGGTTTTTGTGAGAGTTTGGTACCTGTGCTGGCACGTCCCTGTAATACCAAGTAGCCACGGGAAAGGTCATGGGGCTTGAAGATGGGAATGATGGAAGTCTAAAACTGGAGATAGCTGAATTTAGGGAGACACTTCTGTGAACATTCACACAAGAAGGGGACAGTATTAGGAAACTTAAAAATTTTAAACAAGCACACAAACAAAAACCAGCAACGAAACCAAACAAATAGAAACACACCAAACAAATTTAGAAAAGGCAGGAGCATTTATTCTGCCTTCCTTGATGGAAAGCTTTATCCACAGCTGCTGCCTTAATATGAGCAATTAAGCAAGAGGGGCTGCAGTCCATGGGTCTGACACTTCTTCCCCACGATCTCCAAGCAATGTGCCACCTTCAGGGGTGTAATGGACATCATCCAAATGCAGGGTACACAACCATGGAATATTTAGATTGGGGAGAAGCTCTGGAGGTCACCAGGCCCACACAGGTGCACAGGAGCTGATTTTTACTGTTTGTCTACATATTGCTGACTTATAGAAAAATGTTAAGAAATCAGGTTGCTCCCTTTCTCTGCTTCTTCCAAGTTGTTCCTTGAATGCAACTTTTTATAGCTGCAGGGAGATGAGGATTTCTCTCCTTGGTGCAATAACTTTGTAACATGGTGTGCTGTTTGTTTGTTAAAATTCTCTCCATTTAGCCAAATACCCTTTTCCTTCAAAGTAACATGAGCTCCCAGTGGAAAATGAGGATATTTACTGCTTAGCAGAGCCAAGGCCTCCGTTTGCACAATCCCTGCAGTCTGGCAGTATATTTGGAGTAAGTCCATTATGACTGTTTTAGATTGGCTTAGAGCTACATCACAGGGGAGAACTCTTTGCTCAATCTGTGCTAGGCAGATAAGAACTGATATTTTTCTGTGGAAAAAAATCTGACTTATTTTCCCACTTGTTATTTTATTGTACTCAGAGGGATATAGAATTAACTCTGTTAATTGTTCTTTAAAAGTCCCTATGTCCTGGTTAATACTTGGAAGATAGGGTTCCAGGGGAGCTGTGTTGCTCATATTCAGTATTGTGCAAACCAGAAAAATTTCTGTTCTTGTGGAGAGCAGATGCAAGGAATTGCTCGTTGTCTTATAGGCAGAAAAAGATTTTTATTTTTCTTCCTTTAGGGAAATGAATGCATTTTAGAAAGGAGGTGATCAGTAAAGAATAAAGAAATGTGTGGTAATACGAAACATGGCTTTGTTATTTCAATCCAGGTTTTGTGCTATTGAGTTCTGGTAAAAATAAAAGAATTTACTGTGTGCCTTGGTATGAACAGGTGCAGCAATTGCTTTTGAAATGAGTCCAAGCAAGTAACATTAAGTCCTCATTTTACACCTCACTGAATGCTGTGCAAAGAGCAGAACTTCCCAGCAGCATAAGCAGATATAATTCCATTGATAGCTTTGGCACTGAGCCTATTCACTTAAATCAGTGAAGTAGTATCTGCTCATGCCTCAGTAAACAAACCCTATTATATTATACAGGTCAGGATTTGTTTTGGGACAGTCTTTTGAATGCTTCCCTTCCAAGGCTAATTCTGTATTCCCCCCCTCCAAAAAAAAAAATAAGAGCTTCTGTTTCTTCAGCCTCCTGTTTCTGAACCTGGAAGATTTATGGGACTGATACTGTCTTCCTTCAGTTGAGACTTTTGAGGCCTTGTATTATGGGAACAGAATTTTGCTTCCAATCTTTTGGAATTTTACTTGAGCTCTCGGTGTGAGGGGAAGGGCTCACAAGACGGATGGATGGATGAATACACTTGTGGGAGTGAAACTCCTTTAAAAATACTGCAGCTCTTTGGGACCACAGTGTTCCCATTTTGAAATCTAGAAACAACAGGCTTAGGGAACCTTCCTAAAGCCCAATGCTGCCGTGGGAAATGTGGACAGCTTTGTTTCTGCTTGGGTAGGTGAACGAACCACTGGAAAATGCTCTGGGTAGTTGCCTTTAATTGGCAAATAGAAAAGTAATTTAAAAAAGCATCAGTGCTGAATTCCTGCAAACCCACTGCTCACGAGTGGTGGTTTGGTCAGAAAGTTTTATAAGAGCCTCTTGTGAACGAAGAGCTGCCTTGGGATTGGATTCTCTGGGCAGGTAAGGAGATATTCTGCCTGCTCTACTTCTCCCCTCCCTTCTCCTGCCATCCACGTGCCAGGGACAAGAAGGAGGGAGAGCAAGGGATTTTTTTGCTGTATTCCCTAGTGCTGTAGCTGTTATCTGGGAGCTCTGCAGGGAGGGTGTGCTGCTGGGCAGTGGTCTGGCATTAGGCTCGGCGTTTTTTCCAGAAACATTGGTCCCAAATATAATCTCTTGTTTTGTATTATTTTAAAAATCATTGAGGTAAGACCATCTTTTGAATATTTCTGTCAATGTCCTTAGTTACAGGAAACAGAAAAGTTCAGTGCTTGCTTGGGTTCTGTCACTTAATTTCTGTGAAGCCTTGAACCAGTCGGTAACATCTCAGCCTTTTTTTATTTTGTTTTGTTTTTTAATTGTAGCATTTGTAGTGAGGGGAAAAAAAAGCATTTCCTAACCCTTGCAGGTCTCTCTTGGAACCCTACCTCTTTGCTTCCATGAGTACTTTCCTCCTGCTATTGAGCTTTGTTAAACCTCCTGGGTGTCACCTTAATTTCAAGCGTGTGTTTGAATCTCACCAGTTTAAAGTAAGTCTTATGCATTTCACTGTAGATGGAAAAAAAGCACAGAGCTACATTCAAAGGGGGAAAATATGTAGTTCTCATCAAGTGCTAAGTTCTGAAAAAATAGACTTTGCCTGTGCCATCACTGTTGTCTATACTTAATAAGAGTAATGCTCGACTACAGAGCTTGAGAATGCAGCAGTTATTTGCTTCCCACTTGGAAGGTGACATTCCCAGCTAGATGGCCTAGAAAATTGTTTTCAAAAAGTAAGAAAAATTAGTTCAGGAGGGCTATTGAGCATCCAGCACTCTCCTCAAGAGATTGCTGAGTACCTGTCAGTCCGTGACACCGTGACAAGTGTTCAGCCCGGGGGTGGTGACAAGTGATGAGCTGTTCAGAACACAGAACACCTCTTCCCTCTCTCATCCTGGGGGAGCTTGCAGAGCTGGGCTGCAAAATGCACGTGTTTGGGGCTTTCTGATGGGAACTGATAAGCTGAGCAAGGATATTCCATTAACATGCAATAAACATGGCACCTCATGGTAGTGCTGGGTTTGGTTTTTAATGCCCTTTTCACAGCCTGTTGAGCTGACTTGCAAATTATCTGAAGTAAATTGACCCTACGGCATAACCAAAGGATAAAAAGATGTCGGTCATTTGTGGGGCTTTCTCTAGCAGTTTTCATGTGTGGTGGGTTTTTTTTTTTCCTTCCTAAAAGAAGCTGTTTAGCAATTGGATTTTGCAAATCAGCTCTTTTTGGTTTTACTTTTGCTCCTAAATATGAAAACGCACTTTATAAAAACAGTGGAAAGGGGAAATTAGTCCGAATTCGTTATTCCAAATACATAGGACTTTTGCTTTCCTCCCTTTAGATTTGTTTGTCAGAAGCCAGCATTTGGCACTGTTACCCATGTGCCTGTGGGACTCTCTTTTCAGCTAAGGATTGGAAACTTAAATGGGAAGTAACTAAACACCATCAGGTTGCTGCTGTAGGCTGAGGAAAATGAGGTTTAAGTGCCATTTGTATTCTCCCTGGGTTTCTCACCAGCATTTCAAAGAGAAATTCTCCTCAGAGATTTAATCCTGTGGTTTCTATTGAGTCCAACTATTGTGATGGGATTCTGGGAGCTGAGAAAAAGAGCATAAAAATACCTGTAGAGCAGATCCATGAGAAATAAGGGTTATTTGCTCGTTATTAAGTTTGTTCTTTGATTTAACAGCTTCCTGGGATCTGAGATATGCTAGTAGTCACATCTGGGCTAGAATTCATCAGCTGTTTGTTAGAAAAAAGGTACTATAGGTAGACTGAATGCAATCACCAAAGCTGAAATTCTGCCAAGACTCTGGATTTACTTTTCAGAAAGTGCCAAGGCATCTTTCACAGTCACAAATCATGACACTTACCTTTTGGATGGGACACGAGGCTGGGCTTATTGTGAAAATAGGGTTGCAGAGATGATTTGCCTGGCATGTAAATAGTGTCTGCATGTGGTAGTATTCCTCAGGAGAAGAGAGGGAGCCAGTGGAGCTGCCAAGGAGTACAGAGAAATTGTATCTGAAAAGGAAAAGTGTCGGTTACAGGAGGACATAAGTAATTGGTGCCATATGGTTTTCCAATCTCCTTTCTTCAACTGAGCAGTCATGTATTACAGTGCAAATAGCTGAAACTGCTTCAGACTCATCTGTAAGTTGTTTTGGATGCTCAGTGATAGCCTTGAGACCTTTGGGACTGTGAAGGCCACCTTCCAAAAATCGTTTTTGTTTGCTTTCTCACCTGGAACCAGCAGCATTGTCCGAGCTGGAGAAATGGCAGCCAAAGATGAGCTTATGTTGAGCATCAGGAAACAAGCAATGCTTTAGATATTGATGTCAGATGCCTGTGTGATATTTAGTAGGGGACAACTGTAAGAGATGAACTATGAAAAAACCCAGTTCCCTTCAGTTCTATAAGAATGGGTGCTGCTCTGTAAAGAAAGGTGTGTGAAATGGGGTTAAGAGACGAGGAATGCTGGAAGCAGCACAGGAGAGTGTAGTGCATGTGATGGGCTGCTGAACTGTGCTGCAAAGAACAGATATTTTCCAGAAAGTTTAGTCAAGAATAATGTTCTTTTTCCCAGTAAGCAGGGAATGCTCAAATATGAGGGAGTATTCGGATTTTTATACGTAAATTTGACCTCTGGCTTTCTGAAGGCCAATGGAGCAGGACTTTGCAAACCCCAGAAGGCACATTAGCAGTGAGCACTGTCCAAATGACATTTCAAACACTAAATACAGTAACTCCCTCTTCTCTTATATCCCATTTATCATTGTTCTGTCTGTCTAGCTAATTTACTGAGCCTTGTCATAGGACAGATTATTTATCCTCATTTCAGATTTATTTCATTTGTCTAAGATTTCCCATTTGGATGAGTGAAGGAATATTGCTGGAGTACAATTCTCTACTATCTAAGAGATAAGCTTCCAAAATCTCAATGTAGGTAGCATCCTGAACTTCACTTACAAATCAGTTCTTGACCCTATGCCTTCTCATTAGAAGCCAAATATTATCTGTCTTTATTATTTAAAAACTGACAGTCTGTGCTATAGTAGAGGTCCTGTATTTGCTAATTCTGCACCTGTATATCTCTAGTCCTGATAAAATGTTGTTGTCTTGGGATGGTCATTGCACATGAACTCGTAATTTACTTTTGTTCCCTTTCAATAATTCTTTGTTGTTGTTGTTGTTGTTGTTGTTGTTGTCTCATCGCTGCTGCTTGTAAATTTTTCCTGCTTGGTATGGCCTCACAAAACAAGCATGTTCTCAGGCTTCACAGGGGACTGGCATGGTCCTTCCAGCCTGGGAGAGCGTGGCCAGTCTGAGATGTCTGGACAGAAGTAGTTGTTTCTGTTGCATTATTGTAATGGAGAGAGAGATCCAGCTACAACTCCAGCTACGACTGCTGCATTGAAGAAGAGAGACACTGCTGCCCTGAATGTGGAAAGGATCTTTCCTTCTTCCCTTCTGGACTTTTATCGGAGGGAAAAGAGATTTGATCCAATGTAAATATTGCTTTACCATAGGAGAGATAGTTAGGATTATGTATATAATGTATTATAATATTTATTCGTGTAATAATTGTAATATAATTCCCTTCCCCCCATATTGAGTCTTGTATTGGGTCTGGAAAACCCCCTCTCACACTGGGGTGAGTTGGGGGAGAGGGGCTTGGACTTGGAAATTGGATTTTTGGGGGTCTCAAACCACAACAATTATCTGCTACCACGCTCGGATGCTGCTCCTCTTTGTCTGAAGATCTTCCCAATTCCAGCAAGAAACAGGGACAAGGTGGCACCTTCTGAGCAGAACCAATAGGTAAATAACCATATGCAGGCACTGGAAATTTGGAAATGAAGGGATTTCCTACAGCACAAAACACAAGCTCTCAGTACAGCATATAGTCACCTCTGGCAGCTCCAGTGGCTGTCCTGTCCAGACACAGAGAGAATGTCTCCATGGATATGTGCTTTGTCCCTCAGGATTGCTCTTGCTCACTTTTTTCCATCACTTCAGGATGCCCAAACAGCAAGGAGGGGTGAAGAATTGCAATCCCAGCTGTCCCAAGAAGGAGTTAATCCTCTCCTACTGTGGAGTGTTTCAGAAGTGTGAAGTGGAAGCAGGGAAGACTAAGAACTGAGCTGAGCTTCAGAAAGGCTTGTTCTTGGGACTTTTATCAGCATCGTAGGGTTTCCCTGTTGTGAGAAAGCCCCGTGTCTCTCCCCCAGTGCTGCAGGCTGTTGAAACGTGACTGCCTGTGGGAGTCTGTTCATGCTCTGTGTTGGTCTTGCTCTCTCTGAGCTGCTTTATGTTTTTGCCCTTGCCATGATTTCTACTGAGGTCTGTGATCTCTCAGATAGGTCAAGTTTGCCTGAGAGTGTTCAAAGTGTGTCTGGCAGCAGCCTTTGCATCATAAATAATGAACATTTCCCATGAGAAAGCTTGAAGAAAGTGGGTGGTGGTGAATTTTTTGACTGGGAGAAGGAGGCATATGTGTGTTTTTCCCTTGCTGCTGCTCCAGAGAACTGTGCTCCCTGGCTGGAAAATATAATGGCTGTATGAATTGCTATTTAATCAGGGATGCTAATTAAGTCTTAGCTCTTTAATGCTTTCATGGGAGATCTGTATATGATTTTCAGTGGCTAGAATTGCAATTGCAGGCAATTAAGCTGTTCTTGTCTTTGTAGGACCCAAAAGTGCAATTTTATGAGAGATATTCAGGAAATAGAGAGATCCTGTCACCTTTAAAATTTCCCTTGATCTGAAGATAGGAGTTGTTTTTAAAAGGAAATATTCTGAAGCAGTGAGGCAATGAAACAATACATTTATTTCAGATTCTAAGTAGCCTTTTTTGTATGTATAATTACAGCAGTACATTCACTTTTATGGCACACTTAATATAATTGTAGGATAAATATGAAGCCCATTCTGAGCAGAAATTTTACTTGGTTTTTTAGCATTGCCAGTTTAGTTTTATAATGCAATGAGAAAGCAAGGTCTTACCTGGGGCTATCTGCTGTCTTATTAGGTCACAACAAAGGGTTCTTACTTATGGGTCAGAGCAATATTTTTGGAACAAGGGGGTCCCACCATGATGGTCTTAAATGAGAAATTTAAGAAGTGGGACAAAACGTGTGGAATACTTGTCCAGCTTATGTAGTACAGTCAAAACTAACTCATATTCAACAGAAAGCAGGCAATCTGCTTAGTGATTAAGAATAGGCTGGGATTTTTAGGTTTTGAGGGGTTCAATTGCTCAAATATTATATCATGGTAGTTGCTA
The DNA here is from genome assembly GCF_001604755.1 of Lepidothrix coronata. Taxonomy (NCBI): domain Eukaryota; kingdom Metazoa; phylum Chordata; class Aves; order Passeriformes; family Pipridae; genus Lepidothrix; species Lepidothrix coronata. The sequence goes on from NW_016690366.1 coordinate 826,018, forward strand.
TCAGTGATACATTGTGGGGGTGGTCACTGTAATCTTTGGTCCTGCAGGAGCTGGTTCAGTAGTCATCCAATACTATGCTGTTTCTACGTGGTGTAAGGGACAGAAAGGAGAAGAAAAATATTCATATATCTTTCTTTATCTGAATACTGCTTGGAAGGGCAGCCTGCTCTCAGGAGAAGAGTACTCAGAGAAATTTCAGATACTTGAAGCAGGAGAAAGCACAAGATGGACTTGAGAGATCTAGATAAAAAACATGGTATATAATCACAGCTTGTGAGACTAGAGGAGTGTTTTACTTTGCCTTTAACAGAGTCAATTCTCTTTCCCCCTTTTTCCCTTACTGTCACTTCTCAGTAGGGCAGGCGTGGGACAAAGTGGAAATGCAAAAGTGAGGTTTTGGACAGTGAGGAAGTTTGTGAATGGGCACAATGATGTCACCACCACCAACCTCAGACCTCACTGAGCAAAGGTCAGATGGTTGATCTGTGCCTGCTCCAGGAACACAGGTCAGGAAGGTTCCTTTTCCTTCTGCTCACTGCATTAAGGACATTTTTCAGCCGGGTACCACTCTATTGCATCATTAAAGTGCTGTAAACTGTGGCCCTGTGATGATAAACTGACAAATATTAATTGAGGGCAACAGGAGCCACACACTGTGGTGAGGCAAATGGTGTCGAAATTACCAGTGCAAACACAGCCAAGCAAATCAAACAAGCTCAGCAAATTAGCTTGGGTACTAGAAATGCTACAGTGGGGAAGTTGATGAGCTTATTCAAGCGGGCTGTGTGCAGTAGCTGAGCTGGCATTTTCAGAGCCTTCTTAACTGCCTTGGTGCTGGCCTGCTTTTCTTGTGTAGAAAAACACTTGCTGTAGCTTGCGCTGATTTCATGTGTGAGACGTGGAATCTTTACCACCATCACTCTGTGTTTTCTTTGTCTGTGCTTGTGGTTTGAAGTGGGACCATCCTGCCTTCAGTCTGCTCTGAAGTACTTTCAATTAGCTAATAATTAAATAAGCGGTAGAAAGGCAGAAATGATGATTGTAATGGTTAACAATAAATGGAGGCCTTTTCTGCTTTGCACTTGAAACCTCTTCTGGAGCTCAGGTTAGGTGGCTTTGTCCTTCAGGATTCTTCCAGGTTTATCTCTGCAAAGCTTTTACTACACACTGGTTTGATGTTTGGCTTATTACTGTCCTGCCCCTCCTTTGATCAAACTCCACAGGTGAAGAGGGAAGTTGTTTACAGCACAGATGGTCAGACATCAGATGCTGAAAGCTCTCCAAGGATCCCCCATTTACTACTAAAGTGTTCACTTCAATATATGAATATCGGTGAGATGAATCTTTTGGATGCTGCAAATTGGAGAGAGGATCTGATTTTGAGAGAGGAAGAGGACAGGCATTATGTAAGCTATTCTTTATCAGTTCATAGTGACCTTTGAAAGCTTGAAGGTGATCCATCCCAGACTGCCAAGCTGACCTCTGGATGGGAAGAGGTTGCACTTTGACATGTTTACCACCTGATCCTCTAATTCCAGACAATGGGTGAGGTGGAAATCTTTGTGCTATAGGGTGAGATATGGCCTTCATGAAGAGGACTAGGCTCCAGTTGCAGGTTAATCAGTTCCTCCTAGATGGTTGTGACCATTTTGCCTTTCTGAGTCTCCATTTGTGTTTGCTGTAAAATAGACAAATGGTCCTATATTGATTTTTGACATCTGAAAGCTGCTACGTGTAACATTCTGGCAGGAGGGAGTTGTTGCTGCTGAGAGAACTCACAGGCATCATGCAAAATCAATATTTCCCTGGTTTGTTCCAGTGTGAAAATACATGTTTTTTCTAAGATCTGTTCTATGTATTTACCTAGAAACCTGCTCCTGCTTTGAAGGGTTGTCTGGGCAGTACTGAGATACTAATTGAAGTAAAATGCATCAATCCTGAGGAGCCCCTGTGGTAGGATTAAGTGAAACCTTTGAAGGGAAAAGTGTGGAGTAGAACATGTACTGTGGCGGGGCAGCAGAGGAATACATGTAAATCCAGCCTAAGTAACATTGGGAGACTGGAAGTCTGCAGATGAATAACATTCCTCATTTATTATCCACAAGTAGCTGAGAAGACACATTTTCATGATTGGCAAAAAAAAAAAAAAAAAATCGCCCTAATTTTCAGGCTGTTTTTCCAAATAAATTAAGGAAGAGTATTATTGCATCTGTGATTGCCTGAGGACACTTTTCTCAGATCTCCACTTGAGAAATTCTGGCACCATAATCTAATTTGGACACATTGAAATTAGGGGTCATTGATAATACTTGGATGCCAGAAATGTGCTCTGGGGTGTGTGCACACCTGGCTTTTTCCAGTGAAGACCCTCTCTGCTGCATGAGGGCAGAGTTTGGTGACAGGCCTATTTTACAGGTGGTTAAGATGATCTGTGTACCTTTGAAAATGGGCAAGCTTAACCTAATCTTCTCCAGGGGAATAAAAAAACATCTGTCCCAAGTATTATATTTTTGCTCAGGGGGGTTATTATTCAAAGAAATGGTGTGGGGGGAAGGTAACTCTCTCTTTGCCTCCTTGAGGAAGGTGTTTGCCTTCTAAGACTTGAGCTTGGACTTTATACTGAAAAATGTGCCCCTTGAGCTCAAGGAATATTGTCTTATGGTGCTTTAAAGTAAATATTTAAACATTTCCAGATGCGCTTAAGGAAACTGATTTTTTGCTGACATTGGCTTAAATATCAATTATAGATCTGATCCAAAGCAATGTTAAAACAGAGAACTGAGTGCTACAGACTTGCTGTTGTTCAGTCTAATTGGATTTTTGGTTTTATATTTATTTCCCATGTGAACATGTCTCATCTGCATATGACCTTAAAAGGACTTGTCTGTGTCAGGACTTCAGGGGGCTTGAGTAATTTCAAAAAGAAACACTAAAAAAAAGAGGCTTCTTGGGCAAATGTGGAGTAGACTTCACTGTTGAGAAGTAGATGGCTTATTACTCTTCCTTTTGTGAGGAGAGGCTTGACTGATTGCTGCCTTAAACCAAAAGCTGGGCTCCAACTGCAGTTCTTGAAGCAGTCCAGCTTGGGGAAGAGGTTTGAGCTGTGTTTTTATTACTGCTAATTTCATTAATAATAGAGCTGTTGTCCAGGAAGAGACTTAATTCTTGAACCAGAAATGTGAACAGGCTTTAAATGCCTCAGTTGAAAGGTGCTTTTATTTGCTCTGAGAATGTATTCGTCAACATAGCTGGTGTTTCAGATATTTTAATGCTGGTTTTATACGTGCTTGCAGTCATAAGTTTGCAAAATGATGATTGAATTAGCAAATTAGATTCCTTCACCCCTGGCAGGTGCCACAAACCTTGCAATTGGAAGGCTGCAAAAGTCTGAGGGGGAGAAAAAACAGTTTCCCAAAAGAAAAAAAAAAGCCATGCCAAATTATTTGCTGCATAAATAAGGTTTTATCTGATATAACTAAATAACTGGAGTGGTTTTCATGGGCTTTTGGTTTTTGGTTGTTTTTTTTTCTACACAGTCAAATGAGATTAAAGTTGTATCAGTATGAATGTGCAAATCCCCAAGTGTGGATCTGGACCACAGGACCTGATGTGCTGTATCAGGTCAGGCAGATGAAAATAAAGCTGTCCCTCCTTCAGACTGATGCAGGCTCATCCATTTTGAGAACAAGACAAGAGATGTGTGCACTCTTACTTAATGCAAAACCACATTTTTCCTTCTTAAACTTCTTCCTGATGATCTGTGTACCTTTGAAAATGGGCAAGCTTAACCTAATCTTCTCCAGGGGAATAAAAACATACCTCCCAAGTATTACATTTTTCCTCTAGGGGGTTATTATTCAAAGAAATGGTGTGGGGGGAAGGTAACTCTCTTTGCCTCCTTGAGGAAGGTGTTTGCCTTCTAAGACTTGAGCTTGGACTTTATACTGAAAAAAATGCCCCTTGAGCTCAAGGAATATTGTCATATGGTGCTTTAAAGTAAACAATTAAATTTCTGCCCTTGAATGAACAGCTGCCTTCTTAGAAGGGAAAAGGTCAATGGGTTGAAAGTGAAGTTTTACATTTTCTTTTTGACAAGACCTGACATATCACTGACAAGGTTTCTCAAGCACCTCTGCTATCTCTCGAAACATTTGTCTGGCCCTTGTCAAGAACTTCCCAAATTATATATTTTATCTCAGACTTGCAGCTCTTCTACTTCTTCTGCTTGTTTGTCTGGTCTATTGATCAGCCTAATTATCCCTGTTAGGTACTGGACCAGTGTGACATCAGCATCCCTGCTGGGTCCTCCAGGACTGTCAAGAACTAGAATTTGAGGGGAAGAATGACAGTAGTTTTCAGGTTGCAGCATTAACCTTTGGTTCCAGATTGTCTCGAGTTCTCCTTTGAAGCCTTGATGTTCACCAGATGGTGTCTTATTTTTCTGTTTGACAAAAGCAGCAGGCTTTGATTCATGACAGAAACCACCATTTGGTGTCATCTGGCTTCATGGCCCTTCCAAACTGGCTTCCAGTTACGAGCAGTGTCACTGTTGGTACATGGATATCTCCTGGTAAATTTGCTGAAAATAAAAAAAAAAAACCCACACAAATCAGCTCCTTCATGAGGCAGCAAATTGTTAGCCTGTGTTTATCCTGCAGAAAGTAAAGTGGGTGTTTTCTCTTATATTTGAAATTACAGACTTTGTGTGAGAGCTGTGATATGGAATGGTCCCAAACAAGGGGAGTTATTAGTGGGTATACAGGGGGTGCCTGAGGAGGTTGTTCAATCTGGTAATTTTGACCAAAGCAGAAAGCTTTGAAGCTTCTGAGTAGGTAGAAAGCTAAGGATGGTTTACAGTGCATGTCCTTCATACTGGAAATATTTGTATGATAGTTCAATATATTAGAAATAAAGCAATGCTGCAAGCTATTTAAAATCATCACTGTAGTCAGAAGGTAAAAGGCACCCAACTACACTTTTAATCTTATAAGTAAAGTGCCGACCACGCAGATATGACTTCCCTAGAGCAAGGGATCCCGAGTTCCCTCACCCAGGGTCTGCCACACCAGGCAGATGCACAGGAAATGTGTGTAGGCTGCACCCAGAACCTCTGGTCTGCTACCGTGGCAAGTCCAAATATGAGTAGAAATAGAATACTTGCTACCATGAGTGTATGGAGAACATAAGAGAAGGTTTGCACCTCTCAAAGGACAATTAGTTGCAGGAAGTTGATCTGAGGTGCTGCTGAGTTGTGACGGGAACTGGGGCTGGGATCCATGGCTCCAAAATACCCTAAACGCACTTGTGTTCTTTTCAGAGTGATGCCAGTGTTTTAGAACACACTCTGACCCCGCTGCTTGTCTTGAGACAGGCTTTTAATGTAGGCTGGAAATCGTTTGGGACAGGCGTGAAACCTTGCCGTGCTGGTATTGTAATGCAATTGAGCCATCGCTTAAAACCGGCAACGACTGGTTTTCCTGCCGTGACCTCTTGCAAAATGCTCAAATTTATCTTGAGCTTTTTTTTTTTTATTTTTGTTACATTTCCTTTTTTTTTTTTTTTTTTTACTGAAACGAAAGCAAATTGTTCCATTTATCTCCCACCTTCAGAGTGAGTCCCCTGATTGTTTGTCCTTATCACTTCAAGCCAGAAAATTTTATAGATTTGCCTGGCACCTTGATATTGCAGCTTCAAATTCATAATTTGGCAGGAGAGGATGGGGGGAGAATTTCTTGTTTCCATTTAAACTGCTTTTAGTTCAGAATGAAATCCCATTTAAACTTGAAGGTTTGGATTGAAGTTTGAGGATCAAAGAAAATAGAAGAGATAGAAAAAGTGGCTTTAGCTTGGAGCTATAACTGAAAAGGGTAACCTCAGATTCAGGGCTTTTCTCCTCTCTTCTACATCCCCTCCAAAATGGTCTGATTCTTCCAGTTTCTTCTACCAAGAGTCTTAACTGCATTAACATGTGCATGTGCCTGCAGCCTTTTTTTGTTTGGTGTGCAGCGTATGATAACTGCATGTAGGAATCACAAATGTAAAGTCTTTTCTTATTCAGAAAATAGGGCTTATTTAAAATAAGCCACGGGCTAAAATGTAGAGGCAGCACCAAAATTAGAATCCCTTGGAATTAGCAGTGTTGGCAGCTGCTGTTGTCAGTCCAAAGGTTTGTAAACTAGGAAACAGAGCATCTGCCATAGCTGACTGCTCTCCACCAGGCTTGGGGAAGGGGAGGCCTGTGTTGGGCTAAAATTGGATAAGGGCTTTTGTGGGAGTTGTGGGGGGGAAAAATGAATTGCAATAAAGTGATAGGAATTGAAGGAAGCTTGACCTGCATGAAGGTGACATACCCAGCCTTGAAAAAAAGGGGACCGTTTAGCTCTCTGTTTGTCAAAATGTATTTCTAGCCCTGAATCTGATGCACGGAGCTTTGTGGGTGTCCTGTCTGTCGGGGGGGTCTCTAAGCTTTCCACAGTGTTTTTGTGACTCTGGATGTCATAAAAAGTGACTTGCCCAGTCACACAGAGAAAATCTGATCTCAGATATGCCAAGACGTCACCCCATGAAAAATAACTTGGCCATGGAACTTTATGGGCACAGATTTAAGAGGAACTCAAATACCCTCAAAATCAGAAGCACTGGAAATGGCAGGAGGAGTATAGGGAGACATTCAACTGTATTTTTGGATGGCCCACAAAAATGCTGTATTTTTGTGGCCCAAACACTGTTGTTCTTATTTACGTTTTTTGAAACTTTGTGGGTTTAATTTTTTTTCAGCATCATTTTACAGAAATTGTTTTTCTAGTCCTTTTGGCTTCATAGTGGCACATGAAATTGAAACTTGTGTCATTTTTTTAAGGCTAATAAAAAGAACAGTAAACACTGTTATTTCTCTCTCCAACCCCCGTGTCCCCAATGGTGAAGATGCACTGTTTCAACCAGTGAGAGTTAACAGCAGACTTTTCAGATTAAAGATCAATTTTAAGGCAGTATCTGGTCTAAATTTGGCCTGACTGAGTACTGGGAATTACATGTGACATTACAGGTTGAGGAACACTGAGTATCTAGTGAAATTCTGGGTGTTTGGTTCAGGTTCTTTGAGTTTTGGCTTTGAAAGCTTGGTGAGGACACACAGATCAAAATGGGTAGTGTTGCCTTGGCTGCTGCTGCCCCTTCAACAGTGGGTTCCATGTAGTGGTGCAATGTAGGGAGTGATCCAAAGCAGAAATCATTCATGGGTTGGTGATCAATAGTCCGTGCCTGCTTTAAATATGGGAAGTTCAGACTGGAATGATGCTCCTTCTGATGTATTCTGACACGTGGATCAACACAGTTCTACCTCCTCTTGCCCAAAACAATAAAGCTTAAAGAATAAAAAATGCCCCAGTAACAGATGGGAGATGCTTACAGAGCTCAAACAAACCCACATCCCAGGAGACTCGAGCAGCGTGTGCAGAAGGAAGGCAGAGTGTTTGATATCATGTTTTCACATCGTGTTTTCACCGAAGGAAGTGTTTTACTTCAGGGACATGGCAGCTCCCAATAAATTAGGCAGTGTGCCGGTTTTCATAAGTTTCTAACGCTCCCAGTAACCCTGATGTGCTGGCTGCCCAGGCCTGGCTGTGGCTAAGGGGTCTGGCAGACCAGTTTCGGGTCAGCAGGACCACCTTCTCCCTCCCTTTTCCCTAGTGGAGAGCTGACAGCAGATCTGCCTGCAGCATATCAGGGCATTCCCTTCTTCAGGAAGAGAAATGGCATGCAACTTAGCAGATTGGTAAAATTAAGTACCAAACAGTACTTCCAGTTTCTTACACTATTTTTTTTTTTCTTGTGTAGAGAGAGACTGTGATCTTTGCTGGAGCCTTTATGTGCCTTTATTTGCTTCCACGAGGCAAAAAGTCTTTCATAGTTAGTCATTTGTACATGCTGGAAATAAAAAGAGGCATGTACAAAAAGAGAAAAGTGTAGCAATATTATTATTAAAGGTTAGGGGATTGCACTGGCACGCAAAGGAGCTCTGCTCTAAATTCTGTACCAGCCTAGTGCTTGGGCAAATTACTTTGCCTTTCTGAGTACTTGCTGCTCCCTTTTTCTGTCCTGGCTTCCTGCATTGGTGTGTCTCCAAGGACTGGTCTTTGTGCAACTCCCTGAGCCAGCAGAAGCTCAATGCCCTCAAGGCAGGAAGTCAGAACTGCCCAACTCCTGCCTGCAGCAGCTCCTTGGATCTGCTCTGGCCAAGGCCGAAACTATGGGGGCAACTGTTCCACAAATACCAAACAAAGGTTCGAAACAGGGGCTACTTATCACCCTTGTGTCCTCCCAGGCAGAGGGGAGAGGGGAGGATGGCAGAAGGGGTGTGTAAGGGAAGCAAATCACACGAGTGGCAGCACCTGCAAGTCAGAACTGGGGTTGATTTCTGTGGGTTCAGCACAGGACAGCAAATCCACTGCAAACTTGTATTTGGCTTGTTTCTGTGGCCAAGATGGGCCTGGTGTGGCAGCTGGTATTTCCTGGGCATCTGGAACCTGCTGTAGCATTAACCTGAATGCTGTCAGCAGCCATGACCTTTTTGTGAGCCTCTCCATGTTCCCTGGCAGTTGCATTTTCTACACTGAAAACCGGTGTGGGCTCTCAGGGAAGGCCTTTGGGTTTGCACAACACAGATGCTTATTAACACCAACTAGGACTAAAGTTTGACAACCAAATAATGCAAAGGAAAATGGGAAAAAAGCATTTTTATACAGCAGTAGCTTATATTATTACCCTGCTCTATAAAACTTCAGACGGATGGGAGTACAGCCAGTAGCCAAGAGCACAAATAAATATGGGAATGCTGTCTTTGCTTCTCCAAAGCACATCTTATTAACTATGAGGAAGCTAGAAGTGAATGTGTCATTGCAGTAAATAGTAACTATGATGTTTTATTGCAGTTTTCAGTCTAGAAGCTAATAATAGAAATTGGCAGAGAAATATAACAATGGAAACAACAAAGAAAACACCATTCCATAAGGTAGGAATCACCAAAGCAAGCAGCTACCCCGCACTGTAAGAGCCATTTGGTTCTGTTGTAAATTGCTAGAAATCTGTTCAAAGTTTGGCCCAAAATTTTGTGATGTGTAAATGTAGAGTTGTAGGGGCAGATTGTGCCAATGTGAGCTGAGCAAGAATATACTCAAATAGTGTATGACTACCCACAGCCTTGCTAAAGTTTCTGGGATTGATTGGGAAGTGGTGTTAGTCAGTATAAACACCTTGTAACAGACTGGCTGTCACTTACTTAGTCTTGATATAATTCCATGATGAGCGGAAAAAGCATCTCTCTCCTTTTTTCTCTCCTCCATCATCTATTGTCTATTTTGAACAAAGATGGGAAAATCATTCCATGCTCATAAGAAAATATTGCAGTGTTTGAAATGGGCTTCAAGAAGACTCCCAAGATTGTCAGGATAATTTCGCTTTTGTGGTATAGGTGTGTTTTGCTATATCCTTACTCTGATGTTAGCAAGAACAAAATTCATTGACTTTCAAAAATAACCTTGCTATGTGAACAGCACTTTTCATGATTCTGCATCTTGCATTTCTTTTTTGTTTCTCTTTTTTATTATTATTTTTTTAATTTTTTTTATTTTATTATGAATTTTTCAGAATGAATACAGAATCCCTTATAGCTACACAGGTATAAATTTGCTAGTAAATTCTTTAAAAAGAAATATGAAAGAGGTCGTTTTTGAGGATTGAGAGATAAATATTTATTTAAGGATCTGACCATAATGCACCCTGATACCAACATTGTATGAGAGACAAGCTCTTTCTGCAGGTTAGACCTTCATATCTCTCATATCAAGAATGAATTTCACACCAGGAGAGCTCTGTGCTCTACAGAAGATGGATGCAAGTCTCATTACTGAACTGAAGCTGGACTTGGGGAGTAAATGCTTGTGGTTTGGCCTTGAAATTGCACAGGTATCAAATCAGGAATCTCTGTTTGGCACAGAAATCAGAACAGTTCAGGCAATGTTGTGTGGCTTGTGGTTTTCTTCTTTATTTTTGAAGTGATGAATTATTCTTGCACGTGAAGGTGGGAAAACTACAAAGCAGCTGGTTTTCCTTCTTGGTGGTGGTGTGACTGTCTTCAAGCTGTGGCCATCCTAAAAACTTCCTTGGATTTTTGTGACAATTTATGCATCCCATGAGAGACAGATAAGTACACTTTAAGGAGAGACAAAACAGACTATTTTTAGGGAACTATTTAGTTTCTTTCCTTCACATGCAGACTCTGCTGTGCAGCTAGAGAGAAAATTTGTTTGCTTAAGGGTAGCTAAGAACTGGGAGCAAGCAGATGAGTTTTCATGTCATGTCTTAGAGCCTGAAGGAAAGATGTCTGGCAGGAAAGGACCTGCAGTGCTGGTCAACAGCAGCTGAACTTGAGCCAACATGTGCCCAGGTGGGCGAAAATGCCAAGAGCACCTGGGTTGGATCAACATTGATGTGGCCACAGGACCAGGGCAGTCCCCTGTGCTGGCACTGCTGAGGCATCTCCAATCATAGGTTCAGTTTTGGGCCCCTCACGCCGGGGAGGCTCAGGGGGAACCTTCTCACTCTCTACAACTCCCTGACAGGAGGGTGGAGCCAGGTGGGGGTCAGGTTCTGCCCCCAGGAAACAAGGGACAGGATAAGGGGAGATGGCCTCAGATTGCACCAGGAGAGGCTTAGATTGGACATCAGGAAAAATTTCTTAACTGAAAGCATTGGAAGAAGCTGCCCAGGGCAGTGGTTGAGTCACCAGCCCCTGAGGGATTTAAAATACTTGTAGATGTGGCACCTGGGGACATGGGTTAGTGGTGGGCTTGGCAGTGCTGGGTTAATGAGTGAGCCTGATGGTCTCAGAGGGCTTTTCCAATGTAAATAATTCTACAATAGTTCTGGCATCTCCCAACACATTTCTGTATTCCTCCCTCCATTGTGCCAAGAACCGTGTGGGGAAGGAGAGAGACCTCTCCCAAAACATTGGCCTGTTTTGCTGTTACTTTTCAGGCTTTCACCTGACACAAAGCTCTGTCTCCCCACTCCACTGGCTTTCTCCTTGGAAAAGTTGATGCTCAAAACGTGCAACTTTCCCCCTTCCCTACACCCACCCCTCTGGCCTCGGGCTCCCCACCAAGGAAATTGCATTAGGAATTGGCTCCTCAGTGACCTGGCCCTCGGTAGCACCAGGAGCTCAGCAGATGTCTCAGCCCCTGCCATGGCAGAACTGAGGCTCCAGCTGCTGCCAAGGTGCAATTGGATTTGTTTCAGCTCATTTTCTATCGTGACCTTAAAACCGGCCCCTCTCTCCGAGTTCAGGACTCGGTTTGGTTTTGGCAGCTGCCTGGCTAAACTGCTTTGGGGAGGGTTTGGAGACCAGGGTAAAAAGGAAGTGCCCCCACATTCCTGGGAAGGATGTGATCTCATGTAATACCTTCTCAATGTGAAAGGTTGGCTACAAAGATCCAAAAAGCTGCAATATGTGAAATCTGAGCATGGGATCCACTCTGCCAGGCTTTCATACTGAGCCAGACACTCCCTTTCTGTCCTTCTTATGTTATTTTTGGATCACCACTTTACACTGAGGGTCTGGACTCAGGTGGGAGCATATTCTCCACATCAATGCAAAATTTGTTTCAAAAAATGTTTACTGGACAGAACTTGGTTCTGCCATCCTGCTTGAACTATGATCCAGTGTTGAAATTGGTTAAGAGATTTGGCATGTCTATATGCTGCTAAATGAAACAATGAATAAATCTTAAACATAATCATCCAGTAGAACAGGCTATAATTCTTACTGGAATGGCAAAATTTGTCCAACTTGGTCCAATGCTTCCTTGCTGGCATGTGACACCTACCTCAAATTTGAGCTTTTCCTGTTTTTAATGTGTCCTGTGTGGGGAAGGGCGAAGATGCCTTGAAACTGTTGCATTTTGGCTAGTAGAGAAATAATTGATGTGGGCTTTCTCTGCTGCCCAAAACATGCCTTCTACTGAGGAATATTAGCTTGGCCACCAATCATCAGCATTTTTGCCTGTAATATTGAACTCTCCTTGACCTACCCTGACCTGCCCTGTTCCCTTTTGCAGGCTTTGGGGCCAAGGTGTGTCAGGGATCTGTTGTTTAGGTTCTGACACCTTTCCTGTCAGAACAGCTAGATTAAAAAGCTGTGCCAGAAAAGAGTACGTTTTCCCAGGTTTAATCCTGCAGTTCCCAGCAAAGTATGTGTTGTTCCATAAATGTGTACAGTTAGGAATTTTTTTAGATGATGTCTTAAAGGTGTCTTTGAAGCAAAAGATCTGGGATTTTCAGAAGTGGGTATCAGGTCCCTGCTCTTCAGAAGTTTTGGGCATCCACAAATTCCGTAACCAAGTGAAGTGTTCTACTTTTCTCAACACTAACTTTTTTATGGATATGTTAAAAATCACTTTCCACATCCTACTTCAGGGACCCCAGTCTGAAGAGTTCAGCTGATGCATTTCCTTCTACTGTCCCAGTTACTGATCTGGTCATGAAAAGAAATGTTTGTAAAGCTGGTAGTGCACAAATAGAGATTTATCTATTGCATGCTGCCACAAGCAAGAAAATTTGTGAAAGATGATAGTAATATTGCCGTTCACTTTCATTTCATGCAGCCAGTTCTAAACTCTTCAAATCCACTTTTATGCAGCCCAGGAGAGAGAAAAACGCTTTTCTGAAGTGGCAATCTCTTTGTTCCAGTCTCCCTGGTAGTGCTGATTACCTTGGCTGCTATGTGTGCTTGGCTCTCTCCAGCCATTCTTCTCTAATGTGGTGGTGCTGCGGGACAACCACATGGTATCCAAACCCCTGATTTAGAGGGCTTTCTGCTCTTGGCTGAGCAGCCCTAGTGACTGAAGTCAAGGAAGCTCTATTGTGCATTGAGGAATGTGGTGGGAAACTGCTGTGCCCTTCCTAACACTCTCAGTTCTGGCGTGAAGGAACTGGGGGAGCAAAGACCAACTTATTTAATAGATCTCTCCATCTCCGTCCCACAAAGCCAATGCTGCTCAGCGAGTGTCGTACCTGCCCTGCTGGCTGACAACTGCAATTTGTATTTCATTTTGCCCAGGCTTTGCCCACAGAGCTTACATAAGTGTCTTTCTGTCCCATTCCATGTCAGAGCAATTTTAAATTTAAATCCCAGTGCTGAGGGATGTTGCCTAATCTGATTAGAGAGCGTGTACCGAGTATCTTCACTGCTGCACTGCCACTTCTTCTAGATTGTTGTACGTAAGTCGTAGTGTTTAAAGTACTACTGTATATCAGAAGTGTGGATTGGAGGTTAGACTCTACTTCTACTGTTGTAATTTATTATTATTATTTATTAGGCTTGGGGAAAATTATTTTTCATAACGTGGAAAAATGTCTACTTTCAGACTTAGGGAACTGAAGTATTTTTTCATTGTTCGATGCTGTTTTGCTGCATTACCCTATATATGCACAACCAACCCACACTGATCCCAGTGCCAGTAAAACCTCCAGCGTGGTTTCTGGGTGGAATAATGGCACCAGCAGTGGTAGGGCAGGACAGGCGAAAATTGGTCAGTCCCCACCTCCATCCTCTCAAAAGGAGCCTCTGCTGAGTCTCTGGTCGTGCCACTGCTGACGTTTTGGATACTTGTGGTGTGTGCAACGGGGCGTTTGCCAGAGGTTGTGCTGTGTGACACAGTTAAGCACATCTCCACATATGATTGCCTGGACTACTGCTTTCAATGTCTTTTCATATAAAAAGCCCCAGCTGCCTGCCAGTCTCCCCTCACCCTTGACGCTGCTGTGCTGGGGTGTCTTGTGAAGTCTCACCCTGAAATAGGTCTGGGCTTCTCCCTCCAGCAGGTTCTTTGCTTTATTCACAAAGATTTTCTAGCTAACCCACTTGTTTGTCTTTCTCATGGAGTCTTGCACTGGGCTAAATTACTCACTGCATTCAGCAGAGGCTTTAGTGCACACCCAGAACTCTCCAGAGCCTGAGAGGGCTGGATCAGCAAGGTCAGGCTTGTTTGTAGATATAAGGGGCTGAATCCTTATTATTCAACCCATGTTCCTCTTGGCTTGGTTGTTCAGCTCTCAGATCCAGCACAGATCCTTGCCTGCAGTGCCAGCTGTGAGGATGAATTTCTCCCTCATTATGAGCCAAACAAGAGATATACATATATATATACATATATATATCTCTCCATGTAGTGTTGGTTTATTTGAGGGGGAATTTATGTCATTTTGGTGGTTTTTTTCAACTCATCCTCAACAGACTCAGCCTCTTGCAGTACTTGGAAGCTCTGCTGATGATAAAGCACAGCCCAAATGTAAATTACAATAACAACAAGTCCAATCTAGTACAGGACTGTTGGTAGAAGTACTGAGACACTCTGACTGTCTTTTGCTTCATGGAGGCTGCACTGGCTGAAAAGAGCCACTTTCAGTTCTGGATGTTCATCAGTAGATGGTGCTGGCAAACTGCACATCTGTTGGTGCACCCCTGGAGCTGGCTGCTGCAGCCACAATGGCCATGCAGATGGGGAGGTCCAAGTTTCGAGGCGCTCTCAATCCACACCTCGAAGAACAGGAGCTGTATTTTGCCCACACAATGATCCATGTTTCCTCCTGACTCAGGAATTGCATTGCCTGAAGTGCTCAGGCTGCTGACCATGGCCAGAAATGGTGGATATTGGTACACAAATTTGGACAGGCCTGCATCAAAATACAGAAAACTGGTTCCACTGTTTTATGAAGGGGAGCTCCCTGCACACACAAGGACTTGTGAGGGTGTGAAAGCAAATACATGGATTTTCCCTACTTGTGTCCCATCTTGAAGTGGAACAGAAAGGATCCTTGTTCTCTCCTCATCCCAGCAAACCTTCAGCTGATTCTTCTTCAGCTTTCAACCGAAACCTTTTTTTTAATTGATGGATGTGGCCCTATAATAAGCATTTTAATCATGCAAAGATCTGAAATGAGAAGTTGAAGGAAAGCACAGCCTTTACATGGGGTTTTTTTACGTTTTTTTAACATAATTTACTATTAGAAGTGAATGGCTGATAATCCCAATCTTCCTTGGCACAAATCTGTAATTAAAATTACTGTTGATTTTTGCATGACCTCATGACCAGCGTTGGCAACATTGCCACAAGGTGCAGCTTCACACTGGCAAGGGTTTCATGTGTGGCATCTCTAGTTTGAGGACTGGACTGGGTTATGGAAAGAGGAGTTATTAAGAGGAACTAGACAGTAAATTGATTGTGGGTAGGCTCACAGTAGGTGTGTAAAAGCACTATCTCATTGGTTTTTTTTTAAGTTGATGCAGGGCTGCCGAGGTTTGTGGGAGCCACACATGATTCAGAGT
Organism: Lepidothrix coronata; assembly: GCF_001604755.1. NCBI lineage: Eukaryota > Metazoa > Chordata > Aves > Passeriformes > Pipridae > Lepidothrix > Lepidothrix coronata. Next base: position 841,400 of record NW_016690366.1, read on the forward strand.
TGACTGAAATATCCCAGCTCATTTTTCATAATGCACATTTACTTCCTTGATTTTTCCTTTATTTAGATTTTGAAAATGCACATAGCAGTTACATGGCAGTGTTTTTTGAAAAGCTGCAAGAAGGCAACCACAGTCAGAAACCAAAACTGGGGAGCAATCACTGCAGCCTGTCATCTTACTATGGCTGTAACTTAGGCTAATTATAACCACATGTAAAACTTGACATCATTGCCTGGATTAAGTCCTGTGGCTTGATCTGGTTTATTGTTTAATTCCTTTGGGAGCATTTTAGAGGAAAGTGTTTAGATAAGTGAAGCTTTTAAATTCACTATTAAGCTGCCATTAAAGGAGGCAACTGCTATTTTTTTCTCTGTAGAATCATAAGAGATCTATAGGGAAAAATGTAATGACTGGATCATGGAAATTATTTTAGGGAAACTGTGTTGATTATGCCCTGCATCCTACGGAGACAATAAGAACAAACCCTGCCTAACTCGGTGCTGGCTTGGAAAGATCCACATCCCGCAAATACTTCAATGTTCAGAAGCTGCTCATCCTGTCTGGAATGCCAGTTGATGCCAAAAAGTTGGGGAAGAAACTCTCTAGACTCGTTTTGAGTATAGAGAGCTAAAAAGAAGATGCATTTATTTGAGCGCCGAGCGCATCAGAAAAAATCCCAAAAGATGCACAGGGAATCACACAGGTTTTGTAACTTTATACAACTCTCTAATTACAGATTCAAGGATTAACTCACCTGTTCCAGCCCATTTTCCACCCACTGTAGGCGCCTATCAAATTGCTTTCGAGGTCATAAAGTGATCCCTGGTGCCAGGCATTGATGTCTTTCTTGCTCTGTTCTTCTCTTGACTCCTTGGTTCTGGCACAGTTTCCTACCTTCTGGAACTGATTCGAGGCCTAAACCCAGTCTCTGTTTTGTCTTCTTTATCACTTTTTATCAATCTCTTCACAGGTGCAAGCAGCCATCTCTGTTATTATCAAAATTCTTGCCTGTAAAGAACCTTCCCAAGAAACGATAAACTCTGCACTTTCCCTTGAGAGCTCCCAACCTTACTAAAATACGTGAGTTCCGTGGCCAGCGCTCTCCTTTTGAAACGCTCAGTCTAAACCACACAGATTCCATGGCTGACGATTTCTAACTAAACACTTATTTTTGCGGCTCCACAAAGGGCAGAGCCAAGCCCTTCCACGAGACGCGGGGGTTGCAAAGCTCTCGGGGGAGCGCGGTGTTGTTTGGCTCCGCGTGTTGGAGTTGCCGAAGCGAAGCTGAGCGCTGTCACCTCGTGTCTTGCAGAGCAGCCCGGACGCCGGTAGAGGACTCTGTCCCGGTTCTCCAGGGGTCGGGGCCGTGGGGCTTTTCCTGCTGACGCCGTCGCTGCCCCGGTGGGTCACCACGAGCCGCAAAGCTGTTGTCCACGTGGACTGGTGCTGAAATCTCCCGCCCGGCCGCCGCCAGAGCCTCACCCGCCAAGCCCAGAGACATGGCCACCAACGGAACCAAAGTGGCGGACGGACAGATCTCCACGGAAGTCGACGCTTCCATCACCAATGACAAGCCTAAGACCTTGGTAGTAAAAGTGCAGAAGAAGAAGACGGATCTTCCAGACCGAGACACTTGGAAAGGAAAATTTGACTTTCTTATGTCCTGTGTAGGTTATGCCATTGGCTTAGGGAATGTGTGGAGATTTCCATACCTTTGTGGCAAGAACGGTGGAGGTATGTTTGCTTTTTCCTTGTTACAACCTCTGATATGTTTCACAGAATCACAGGATCTGCTGAGTTGGAATGAACCCATGAGGATCATCCAGTCCAACTCCTGGCCCTGCACAAGACCCTCCCCAAGAGTCCCACCCTGTGCCCCAGAGGATCATCCAAACTCTCCCTGAGCTCTGGCAGCCTTGGGGCTGTGCCCACTGCCCTGGGGAGCCTGGTCAGTGCCCAACCAGCCTCTGGGGGAAGAACCTTTTGCTGAGATCCAACCTGAGCCTCCTCTGACACAACTCCAGGCCATTCCCTGGGTGCTGTCCCTGCAGCAGAGCTCAGTCCCTGCCCCTCCTCTGCCCCTGCCCAGGAAGCTGGAACTGCAGTGAGGTCTCCCCTCAGTCTCCTCCAGATATTTCTCCATTAGGACTCACCATAAAATTATCAGCAAACAAGGGCTTGATTTGAATAGCTTTTTCATCTGTATAGGTGGTTTGGATTTGGGATTTGGGGTTTTCGTTTGCTTTACACTTGTCCAAGAGGGCTGGAGCCATTTTGGAGTGTGGTGCTCTGCTTTGAGGTCTGCCCTGAAGTTTTTGCTAACTTCTAGCTGGCAGTTGCACTTAAAAGAACATAAAGTGTCAGAGCAGAACTAAAGCACATTACCCTCCAACCAACCCTTCAGATCCCTCTCTTTTGGAGTGAGTTTTTGAGAAGATTGAATACAGCTCGTAATAATGACTCTGAGCTCCCCATAAAAGGCTGACTCCAGCTGGAAAGCAGCCAGTGCTGGTTAAAGGCTTTATGTTATCTGTGGTAGATGAAGGCAACAAAGTACACAGCCTTTTGGATTTTAGCTTTTTACTTAAACAGAAAACATTTAAATGATGAAGAGATATGGTTTTCCCCTTATTTTTAACTCTTGGAGTACTGGTTTAGAAGTGTACACGTGCTTTCCACTAACTTTTTTGGAAAGCTACACTGAAGAGAAAAAAACCTGTGGGTTTCTTTTCATATGTAACAGGGATGGAAACAGTGGAAATTCAGTTGTGTTTTTCCCAACAGTAACAGAATGCTTATTTATTTTTAGGTGCATTCCTGATTCCCTATTTTCTTACTTTAATTTTTGCTGGAGTGCCACTGTTTCTTTTGGAGTGTTCCCTGGGTCAATACACATCTATAGGAGGCCTTGGAGTGTGGAAACTGGCTCCAATGTTCAAAGGTAAAGTATGAATTTGAACTGCCTTTCATTTGTTTCCAAGTTGCAGAAGGTGCACAGAGTGACGGGGCAAGGATGTTCCTTGATGCCTCCGTATTTTTATTAAACCATAATTTTCCACAGAAAACACTAATTTTCTGAGGTGTGACTGACAATTCTGAAACATGAAACAGGGTGTTATTCATTCCCCATTCAAAATATCAGGAGTTAGGCATTAGAACCTCAACAAACTTATTTTGGAACTTCAAAAACTTTGGAGATCTTTTTGTAGGAACATATAAAGAGTGTTAAAAACAGCATTTTAAATCCATTGTCTGAGCAGGTGTGGAACTGTTCCTTTGGTAAACTTTGGTATATTTGTCTGAGGTCGCAGAGCTTTGTATTCCCTGTTGTTTTTTATTGAAATTCAAAAGCCAGGCACTTTAGAGACGGCAATTTCATGCTGAATTTCTTAAGACAAGCTCACTCCATACTTAGACTTTTAGCTGGTTTGAGGTTTGATTGCTAGAACCTCAGGGTTATGATGTAGATTCTACATGGACCTAGAAACCTCCCAAACTATGCTTTTCACCCTTCCAATCCCAAATCCTTTGGCACTTCAGAACTCCTAAGCTGATTTCTGGACCAGCAGAGGAGCAAGTTGCACATTGAGTTATAAATTACTTCACACAGTAGGGCTGACAATTAGCACAGGGTGAGCTGAAAGTTTGTTTAGATTGAATTTTGTTCTGGGAAATTTAGTCTTGGGAAAACCCAGAGAGGTTAAATTGTTTCTCACAGAGAAGTGTTTCTGCTTGAGTTCCTGCTGTTGGTGGGGATTAGTACAGACCTTGCTTTGCATTACGCTGATTACTGGGAGCACTTCCTCCTCCTTAATGTCTGAGGCAACTGTCACCAGCTTGAATATTTTAAAGTCCCCCTGAAGTCTCCACGTGGAGCAGAAAGCAAAGCACCCTTCAGTGTGGAACTCTGCCATTTCTTAAATCTGAGGTGACATAACAGCATCAAGTCCTTTGATCCGTGTCCTGAATGGCCAGCTGTCTTGTGACACATTCTCAATTTGTGTGCATCTCCCACAGGTTTCTGTGGGGCTGATGTTTCAGGGAATGAGATGATTTAGCTCTTTTTCCTGGCAGTAAAAATCGCCAGTAAAATCCCAGCAACAGCAGGTGTGTGACTGCAGCACCCAGAGAACTGGACACTGGCATGAAATTTATGGGTGACTGAACCATCACCCAAAGAAATGACCCTCTTGGAATGACACTTCTAAAATTTTAACTGGTAAATGGTGTCTGCCCCATACGTTGTATTTGTCCTGAACTGCAGCTCTTCAGTTGATGCTTGTACAGACATTACTGAAAGTTTCTTATTTTCTTTTTCCCTTTGTTTTCTTTACAGGTGTGGGCCTGGCTGCTGCAGTCCTTTCCTTTTGGCTAAATATTTACTACATTGTGATTATTTCATGGGCCCTATACTACCTATATAATTCCTTTACCACTGTAAGTGTGTGTGTCAGAAGGGGTTTGGAATTTTTTGTTGAATGTAAAGCAAAGTGATATAGACATACCTGAGTAATCTGACTCAATATAAATGTGTGAGGTTAGCACAACATGCATAGAAATCTGTAGGATATGTTATTTCTTACTCTAAGAAAAACTGTTTTAAAAATATCCCTTTTTAAATTTTTTTCCTCCACAAAGAAATTTAGAACAGAAAACTGTGAGGAAAACTTTCTATTTCAAGAATGTCAGCTGAGAAATATTAATAATAGGTTATTTTGGAGCTCTTTCCTTGCATTTCCTTGACAATTTGTTTAAATTTCCTCATCTTAATCTTCAGAGACACAGCCCTAATTTTATTTTCACCTGCCTCTGCCATTTAATCACAACATCCCTGCTTGCTCCTCTCCTTCCCTGCCAGGCAGCTTCAAGCCATGCTCAGATTTCAGACTCCTTGCCCTGGCAATGCCACCAAGAGCACCAAGACCCCTTTGTGCCCATAGGCCAGTTATTCCCCCCAGAAAAATTCTAGTGTATAATTAATTTTTTATTTTTACTTCAGTAGCAGCCACACAAACATTATTTCTTTGGGAAATAGTATCACTGCAATGTGGTTTAATAACAGAGGGGTTTATTGAAGAAATCCCCATGGAATGGAAGGTCTGTGATTTGATTAGCTCTGAACTCCCATTCACTTGTTATTTTCGCTTTGTTTTCTTTCCTGTTTGCTTTATTTTTAGCTGCCTTTTTTTTCCCCCCTTCAAGGGTGATTCATCAGCTGAGTAAGTCTTGTCTGATTTGTGGGGTTTGGCCATCTGAGGAAGTACTCTTATATAAGTCTCAATAATTAATGCATCTTTGTTCAATTGTCTCTGCTATAAATGTTCTTCATGTTTGCTTGTTCTCGGCCTTAAAAGATTATCCCTTGACCAAATTTTGCATTAATTGCTGTCTGGGGGTGACAGCACCATTTCTTCTTTGTTATCCTCAGAATTGTTGTTGACGTGAAAGGATAGTCATAGTCTGGAAGTGGTGTTCAGGTCCATGTTAAATGAATATTGACTTCTGATTCCCTTGAAGCCTCTTATCCTTGTATATAAAACATGCAATGCCCTGATATAACATTTCTGTAGGAGGATTTTTCAAGAACTGCCATCAGAAGGATATTTAAGTTGTATGCAAAAGAGGTTCATTCTGATGGATAAGATGTGGAAAGAGGTTCTGCTCCTCAGAACTTCTGAAAGTTGTAATGGAAACATATAGAAAATACATGTAGAAAACAGAAAGTTTACCTTTTTCTGATTATCCCCTGACCTGAGGGGAAAATAAAAATCTCTGATCAATAACCATCACACCTTTATCGCCTCTTGTGCAACAAGAGGCAACAGACCCTGCAGGAGGTCCTTTATGCTGTTTCAATATGCTCTCGTGCTGAGAGGTTCTCAGACCCCAGAGCATTTGGGCTGATACGTTAAAGAAAGGAAGAAATATTTTCATATCTGATTCACACAACTGATGTGAAGTTAAATAACTTTTGTGGCAGGCCCAGCGCCCCAGGGAGCTCAGTGCTCTGCAGAGCTCGAGGTGTCTCAGTTCTCCACTCAACTGTCATTTCTGGTAAAGAGGGAGATACCTGAGTTAATGCTTTGCTTAAAAAGTGTCTGACTTCAGGTTTTTCTTTCTCCTTCTTCAACAGACTCTTCCTTGGAAACACTGTGAGAACCCCTGGAACACAGACCACTGCTTCTCCAACTACACCTTAGCAAACACCACCAACATGACAAGTGCCGTGGTGGAATTCTGGGAGTAAGATGGTCATTTTTCTCTGTCTCATTGCTGTGCATGTGCAAGGATCGGCTTGTTGTCATCCATATAATGTCTTCTGAACTAGTTGCCAAATAAACCGTTCTCTTGGCTTGTTCTAGACGCAACATGCACCAAATGACTGATGGGTTGGAAAAGCCAGGGCAAATCCGATGGCCACTGGCAATTACTCTGGCAATTGCCTGGATTCTGGTGTATTTTTGTATCTGGAAGGGGGTAGGCTGGACTGGAAAGGTAAGATTAAAAAGTACTGTAAACACCTTTCAATTAAAAATGCCCATTTTTAGTCAAATATTCTTAAAATTCCTGAGGTAAGAGGCGCTGGGGACAGTTTTGCTGGCGTATCTCTGTGAAGGATTGAATTTCTATTTTCTTGAAATGATGCAGCCCATGTTTTTGAAAGAGCTGGCTCCTCTGCACCTAGGGCTGATCACAGTCAGATGCTCTGCTCACTTACAGACTTCTTGGCTTTGCCAGGTGTAAAAACTGGCTAAAAATGTGACTGCTGGTTCCTGGGATGGATATTACAGCTACTTTGTGTAGCAATAGAGTGAGGATTCAATATTTTGGCTTCAGTGAGAAACATGCATTTATTGCACAGCTCCTGCTGGGCTTTGATACACAAGGAAGTGTTGGGAAGAGCTACTCCCTCCTTTCCTGGTACTGAATGAGAGATGTAGGAGGTTGTTGCCTTCATGCTGTGCTTCTGGGAGTCTGGCTGGTTGCTGAGTGCAAAATAAAATTTACTAATGAATTAAAGGAAATCGTATTACTGACAGACCTTTCTCCAGGAATGAAAGGGCAAAATGGCAGGAAGAAATCTCGGGGAAATAAAAAACTGCAGCCATGAGGATTCTAACCCAAGTGAAGTGCTGGGATAGAAGACCTCAGGTCTGGTGCAGAGGACTAGGATTTTATTCACACTGAAAGAATGAGCAGTTGAATTTTGACAAGATGGTTGTAACTGTGACCCACTTCAAGCAGCATTTGAGCAGGGCCTAGCTGAGCTCAGACCAAGCCATTTTATTTCTCCTTTCTACAAAGGTGAAAAATAAGAAGGCTGTTTTTTTCCTTTGGAGTCTGAATTTGTAGTGTCTTTTTTTGGTTAGGTTTTTGAAAAGGCAAGGGAGTGGGAGGCTGTGTATCATAACATAGACAAGGAGAGAGTGGGAAAAATAAGCTGACAGATGTTGTTTTATGAGCAGGGTGCTTGTGCCGTGATCTTTGTGCTTTTGGGACTTCCCCTTGTCAAATATAAATACAAAAATAAAAATGTGTGAGCCCCTCATGTGAAAATATCCTAATCTACTATATTCCACCTTCAGAAAAATAGGCAAGAGCCAGCTGCCTTTAGACATGGTCTTCAGGGAATTCTAGAGCAGGCACTCCCCTTCCCACATCAAGCTTTTCCACTGATAAATGCTTCAATTTTAAGAGTCAGCCTCAGTTGCTGTTACAGGTTTTCAGGCAGCAGTATGTTCTGAAGTGTTATCAAGCACAGATCATTCTTCCTTCCATACTTACCATGTCTTGTTTCTTCACATCAGGTTGTTTATTTCTCTGCTACTTATCCCTATGTTATGCTGCTTATCTTGTTCTTCCGTGGTGTAACACTGCCTGGAGCAAAGGAAGGCATTTTATTCTATATAACTCCCAACTTCAGTAAACTTTCAGACTCTGAGGTAAATATTCAACCCTCGTGAACAAAAGTTTCACTGCTAACTGTTCACCTTTCAGACATATGACCTGCTCCTCAAGTGCAGAAACAGATTTTTAAAAAAATTATTTCCTGCAATCAGGTTTGGCTGGATGCTGCCACACAGATTTTCTTCTCCTACGGGTTGGGTCTTGGTTCACTGATTGCCCTTGGAAGTTACAACCCTTTCCACAATAATGTTTACAGGTAAGCAGATGACTGCACATATTGCAGTGGCACTTGCCTGTCTCGGCTGGAGCTGGATTCGGTCTTTCCGTGTACTAGATCATTGAAATAAAGCGTAGTCTTGAATATTAAATGTCATATCTGACTAGGGATAAGATGTATAACTGCATTTACACTAATGGGAGAGGCAGTATGATTTGCCCAGCATGAAATGGAAGCCAAACCGTGAAATCCTAAATCACGAAATCTTTTCCCAGGAAGAAGCGAAGACAATTTTCTTTCCCCGCTGTTTAAAGTGCTTTACCTTTATTTCAGGGACTCCATCATTGTGTGCTGCATAAACTCATGCACAAGCATGTTTGCTGGCTTTGTCATCTTCTCCATCGTTGGATTCATGGCAAACGTCACAAAGAGGCCTATTGCAGATGTTGCAGCATCAGGTATCCAATGTATTTTTCCCTGAGTGGTGCAGTGGCATCAGTTATTTCTCGTTTGCACGTTGTATCCACGTTGTAACTGTTCAAAATCCCTCCCTCGAAGTTCCCTGTCCCTTCAGTCTGACTGTAAAAGGCAGAGCATCATTCCAAACCTCTCTGGGCAGCACCAGCAAGGTCACTTCACGTCCAGCTGCCTGGTGCTCTCAGGCCCTGGAGTGGAGTGATGAGCCTGGGCTGACACAAGGAATGCTGCTGAACGCTGGGATTACAGGGAATGTGTTTACAGGAGGTGGCAGCACAGTTTGCTGCTTCAGTGCTTGGCTGTGACATCAAATTATGAGCCTCCTGCTACTGGAATTCTTAAAAGCAAACTGAAAGGAGGAATGGTGGTCGTTATGGGGTGGGTTTTTTTGAGCCAATATTTTCAAATTCAGTTAGGTTTTAAATTCCTTTTCCAAAGGCTGAGAGCCCTTTGAGGCAGATGCAGTTCTCACCTGCAGTTCAGACCTGCAGCTTTTTTTCTGGAACCCTTTATTATGAAAGTCATTTTATTTAGGGCAGTGAGATGTCCATGGAAGGATTATGCTATTCTTTGCAGTTTCTTGACTGTCTTCCAGATGAAAAAGCTTAAAGCAGCAGAGCAGATGGTTGCCCTAACCCAGCTGGTGCACCAGATACTCACTTAGCAGTTCTGGCCACAGGGAGGGATCTGATAACTGAAAGCTTGTTTGGAAGTCACTGGTGGACAAAATATGTCTAACTATCCCAGCAAACATATCCTATTGGTGAAATATTCCCTTAGTTAGGAAAGTAGAGAATTTAAGCCCTAAAAATAGTCTTCAATAAGCTGCACATCCAAAGAAATTAGGTACAAAATGATGATGGCATAAGCTGTTATCAAAAGAATGCTCTGGAAAGTCAGTGGTGTGTGAAATAAGCTTTTTGGATTTATGTATTTGATACAGATATAACTGTAGAAAGGCCACACCTGCAAACAGAACAACATTTTTACATCCTATTAAGCTCCTAAGTGCATTTGAAGGTACTTAAGATAACAGACTTCTGAAAGATGCCCATGACCTCCTAATTGCACTAATTGCAAAGGATATTTGAAAATCTGACTCTTTAATTAAGGCTTATATTTCTCCTGGCAAACTCAGAAACTGGTGCTTCATTTTAGCCCCTACTAGACGGGTTGTTTTGCCATCTTTTATAGAACTTTTTAAAACAAATGATATTATTAAAAGCTGTGGCTGCATTTCTGTGGAATGTGTAAGAGAGCAAAATTAACATATTTATTTGAAGCTTATTTTGCTGTTAGCAGTGCCATTTGGAAGGCTTTCCAATCATATCTACTCTCCCTAGCAAATAATTGCTTCAAAATCCTCACTGCACTGAGTTTGACAATCCTAGTGCTAATGCCAGTCCTTGCTCCAAGCACTTACCACATTCAGACTTTTAATGAGAACTGAAAAATCAGAGACCCACCTTAGATGAGGCACGTGAACTTTATTTCTGTGATTATTTAGTTTGCTACAGATTTCCCTCTTAACCTGACATCAGCTGTTTCCCAGCTATGCTATGAGAACAAAAAGAGCTCCTTTCTAAACAATAATTTATATCCCCCTTCCAAAACTATGCCCCCCTCAGCAATTAGCAGGAACACAAGTGAAAAAGTTTGCCCGTTCACAGCTGTATAGTTTATTAAAATGTGTATTTTAATATAAATAACGAAATGGAATAGCAGGAAAGTGTCTGAAAAGTGTCTGAGATTCATTTTCTGAGATGTCTTTGCTTCTCTTCTGAACTACTTGGTGCAAAACAGACGATCACAGCTATCAATAACTGCTTGAGGGGAGAGAGAGCTGGAAGATGTAACCCCAGCCAAGGATAACATTCCCTGCCTTTGCTATGCAAAGGTGTCAATCAGGAGCAGCTTCTGAACTGCATCCAGTATTCTGGTTGGTTGGTTTGGGGGATTTTGGGGATGGTTTTTTTCTTGATTGTTTATTTTGGTTGGTTCATTTTAAAAGCAAGGTACAAGCACCACCCTCTGGGTCAGTGAAGACTGCTGGGCTGAAATCCCTGGTCAGGTGCTGCATCCATGGCTGGGCCATTCCAATAAACCTTAAACTCGTCACCCACAGGAGCAGAGAATCCCGGCACCAACCCATCACACTGATGTTTTCTCTCCTGTTTCTCCTCCCAGGACCTGGACTGGCATTTCTGGCTTATCCAGAAGCAGTGACACAGTTACCAATTTCTCCTTTGTGGGCAATACTGTTCTTCTCCATGTTGCTCATGCTCGGAATTGACAGTCAGGTAAAACTGGTGTGAAAATGAATAAACAAGGCACATTTTCTGCAGCTGTGTTGTACAAGGTTGCCCTGTCCCTGTGCACTCTGCGATGGTAGTCGTGCAGAAAGGTTTCTGAAATGATCATACAAAGAAAAAACTGAGGAAAAACCCAAGGTTCCAGCACCCTGGGATAGTAAAAAAATGATGTTAAGACACTTTTTTGTTTTTACAGACTGTCGGAAACATATGTAAAAAGGGCAGAAAATTTGTTGTGCAGGCAAAAGGAAGGTTTCTTTGAAATATTCACTGTTAAATCACGATATTAAATATACCTTTGCAATGTTCAGCTATGTAGGAGGCACTGGGACGTATTTTACAAGATTTAGATGCCATGAATATTGCTGAAAGAACTCACTGGAGCAAAAAGATGCAGCACACGTTTCATTTTAAGCGTATGAATGTCTGGAGCAAATTCACTGGGCAGTGGGGTTGTTACTGAGCACATTCCATGTCTTGGTGTGTTCTGAATCACTTTCCAATGGTAAGGATTTATTGGTTCAGGATTTAGCAAGGTTGTACAAGGTATCTGACAGCTGGAAATGTGTGGGAAGGCACAGCCCAGGGGTTTTGCAAATCCAAATAAGATATTCTCCGGAATGTCTGGATTAAGCAATTAAATCATTAAGTCATGGAACCATTTAAAATGTTTATTGTGACTTAAAAAAAAAAACAACAAACAACCCCACAGCACGAGATAAAACCCTTTAGAAAGGACTAACCAAGGTTGAGCAAAAGCACTTGATAATCAGTACTGATTTTAATATAGGTGACAACCATCCCGTCAGCACCAAGGAGAGCACCCTGCCTTATTTTGCAAAGCATACTTTGAGGACTTTGGGAAGTGCCTCCTGCCTTCTGAACTGTTTGGTCATCTTTGTGTGACCAATCCTTGCAAATGTTTTAATCTTCTGGCCATCAGCTGCAGTTGGCAAACCAGCACCTCTCAGTTCTTAGCACAGCCTTCACAGCACATCAAGGAGTATGGGATTTACTGGCTTAACACCGTCATAGTCTTTCAGTAGAGAAAAATCCATCATTTTCTAGAAATCCAAGCTGACTTCAGACTGTGAACCAAAACACAAAAAGACCAAGAGGGCATTTTATCCTGCGAGATGAAAGAAAGTTGAACATTTATATTTTCTGTTTCTTTGTCTTTCAGCGAGCTTCAGGCTTGACATTAAAACCTATTGCTCAATCTGGGGGAAAACTGCTGAGAAATTAATTAGGTCAAAAATATTCTTGAAAGAACTTGTCTCTAGGCAACTAAGAGCTGAGGAAGATAGTCTAATATTATTAAAAAGAATATATATCTACAGGCTGTCATGCTTTCTGCATTTTCTGTCTGTCAGTGAAACGTTTCATACACTGTTATTTACAGGAGCTGTAACTACTGGTTGAATTCTGATTGCCCTGCTGAAAATTAATAAAACTTTACATACATTCTGGTTTTCACAGTTTCAGCCATAATGATAAATTTGTCTGAATATATACATATCTGAATATATACATTTATACACTTTATTTATCTGAAGTGTGGCCATGCTTTCTGTTTGGAGGGCACATCCTTGGCAAAAATGTTTTCTGGGGATACAAATAACTTTTGATTTATTACATATGAGAATCAATCTCGTGCCTCTAACCTTCACCATGATGCACCAATCTGATTAGACTTTCTGTGTCTGTTGTCTTTCATATATGTGAGTAAATCACATACCGAAGTGATTTTTGTAGGACCAAGGAGTCAAATCCCTCAACTGTAAGTGTGTCATCTTGATGAGAAGAAAGAGCACTTTCTGCTCACAGAGCAAATGCCATAGTTCATAGTTTGGAATTCTGAGTGTTTTCCAAGCTGGAAATCTTTTGGCACAGATCTTTTTAGGCAGAAACAAGGATTTTCAGGAGCACAGCTTCCACCGAAGCCAAGTGAATTTTCATTTATCGTTGAATGGGTGCAGCCTTAGGCCAGTGATGGGTACAATTGAAAACTCCTCCCCTGAATGTAATCCTGCAGTGCATTGCATTGTATTTCTGTCCACCTTACCCTGCAGTTCTGCACTGTGGAAGGATTCATAACAGCTTTGGTGGATGAATTTCCCAAGTTACTGCGCAACCGGAGAGAAATCTTCATCGCTCTCGTGTGCATTGTTTCCTACCTGATAGGGCTGTCCAATATCACTCAGGTATGTGCTGGGGGACACTGGGACCCGTGTCTGACATACAGAATCTGGCTTGCTTCTCCCTGCCCCAGTCCAACCAGGAATACTTGCACTGAAGTGCAGGGATCCTCCCTCCACGCTGTAGACAGATTTCAGGCAGCAGACATGAACTTGTAAGTGTGAAATGCCTGTGGTCTGTGGATGCAGTGTGTGCTGCAGGGCTCGGGTGACAAAAAAATGCACATCTCTGCACCCTTACAGTCCAAAAAGCGGCAGCTGGGGATGTTGACATTGCTCCTAGATTGAAAACTACTTGAGGGGAATGATTGAATTATTAAACAAAAAGTACTGAAGTGAAATTCAACCAGTTAATTAGATTCTGGCAGCAATCTTAATCTTTGACCTCAAACCTTCTAAAACTTTAACCCATTTGCTTTAATTAATTTACACTAATATATCCCTAACCTGTTCACCACCATTATTTTGTAGCTTACATTTTAATCTATCTTGCAATTGGAGTCCTTACTATATTTTTAACGCTCCCTTCTTATATATTTCAGGGTGGAATCTATGTGTTTAAGCTTTTTGACTACTACTCTGCCAGCGGAATGAGCCTCTTGTTCCTTGTATTCTTTGAGTGCATCTCAATATCCTGGTGCTATGGTAAACAACATGTTTTTATTTTTTCCCTAAGTTTTGCACATCGTAAGGATACTTCACCTTCTGATCTGTGGGTTTGTGTGTGCACATACTGAGGGTGGAACTGAACTTGGCCGTGGTTTCTGTGCGTGTAATTCCACTGGGGACTCAAAGTTGGCTTGTGGGAGGTACTGCTGCCTCTTGAAACACCCCATTTAGAGGCCTGGAAGTCATTGTGTCAGCAATATTAAGCAGCTGACATGTCATCTCTTTTCTCATCCCCCTTTCTTGAAAAGCCTTGATCTGCAGAGGTGTTTGGTATTCTCAACATAATGTCTCAGGGCTTTGGAGCTTTGTAATGTTTCCTCTCCAGAAATGGCTCTGTCACACCAGGATCTTGCAGTGAGACTCAGTTAGGGCTTAATTGCCCCAAAATATCCAGAACCTGGACTGGCAGGCACTGGCCATAAAGATTAATGGATCTGTGTCATATTTTTCCACGTGACCTTAGTTCTGTGTCAGCTCGTACAAGGAGCTGCTCCAACAATCACCAAGGCACTTCAGTTTGTGTTACACAACTGACCGAAAGCCGGATAACTGGAGTCCTCCTCCTGGATTTTAATGGGATTGAGAGGATGGAACAGCATTTTATAGGGGAGAGATACTGCTGATGAATCCAGGAAGTGCAAATGGAAAAATACACCAGCTCCATAGCGAAGAAATCAAAGTTATAAACACTGTGGTAGACAGACCTTTAGGAAGCTGATGGACAGCAGCAACAGGAGGGCTCCTCTTTGACTTCATATCCACTTCTGCATGTACATGGGGTGCACCAGAGTGAAGCTGGTTGGTGCTAGGATGGGTTGGGTTCTTCTCGTAATCTAACTTGTAAGATACATTCTAAATTTCTCATTCTAAGGAGAGTTTAAATTAACCAAGGGTGGGTTTTTTTGCATCTCACCTTCACATGTACAAACTTCCTTGGTCTTTGCATGGGACTAAGTTTGCAGGCCTCCATTTAATTAATGGGGACATGAAGGAATGAGATCAGGTGATTTTTGGTGCTTCTGAGTTTGCATACTTTTTCCCAGATAGGTGAAAAGTTAGGTTGGGATCTGTGTAGAGCTTCCAAATATATCTCATCTTTATGACAGTGTCTTAGAACCACTGAGCTTTTATTTGACTCAGTTACCTGATACATTTCTATACTGTTTCTTATTTCTATATTTAGGTGTTAATAGATTTTATGACAACATCCAAGAGATGGTGGGATACAGACCCTGCATCTGGTGGAAACTCTGCTGGTCCTTTTTCACTCCTATCATTGTGGCAGTAAGAAACAAACTTTTATTTGTTAAATGTTAAATGAGGTGGCCCTTGTACTACAGCATTCTCATTTCCACCCCCACAGGTTCATATTAACTCTGACCTCATTCCTTTTTTAAGGATTTCAGCAATTCCATTGAAGGCAATTAGCAAAAAAACCCAGAGTCATTAGAGGAAGTTTGTGCCCTAAAAAAGAAGCCAA
This sequence comes from Lepidothrix coronata, assembly GCF_001604755.1. Taxonomy (NCBI): domain Eukaryota; kingdom Metazoa; phylum Chordata; class Aves; order Passeriformes; family Pipridae; genus Lepidothrix; species Lepidothrix coronata. The sequence continues at coordinate 856,661 of NW_016690366.1, forward strand.
GGTTTTCTTGTATTAGACCTCTGGAAATGGTAGCTAGTCAAGAGTTTCATTGGCAGAGATAGAAAACTGTAAAAAGTAAACTTTGACCATTTTTTGTATTCTTAAAATTTTACAATATCTCTAAAGTCTTAATTTTCCATACACACAGAGATACCCATATTCTGTAAACTGAATTCCTTCAAAGGCACTTATTCTGGTGACAGAGAAGGGTTATAAACTGAAAATCTTCTCTCATGGGATTCTCATGGGATATTAACCACTTTTACACCCCTGGCAAACTTTGCAAGGAATTTGTTTATTGGAGACCAGAGGATATTCTTTTCCTGATTCCATCCCATACAGTATATCGTGAAATAATAGGCAAAAAAATGTAAGTTTACTGCACATAATATAGTTAACCCAAGTGCAGTATAAAAAACTAATCAAGCAACCACTAGTACACATGACACAATACTTGCCACTCACTGACATTTCTCTGATAGTCCCATGCAGGTAGCCATGGAAAAGCAAATGAGGAGCACTGAAGGAGACACAGGAATGTGTTTATGTTGAGGGTTCCTTGAGTCATCCCTACCCACACGAAGGCAGCTTTCATCTTGCTAAAAACAAGCGTTCAGGAAGGCCTAAGAAATGCATTTTTTGTTCATTTTAGTGGTACAGTAGGAAGGTGACCAACACTGTATGTAAACCTGAGCAGATTTCTCCTGTCCTATAAAGTCCTCGGCAGAATTTGCTGCCAGTCAAGTTCAGGAGTGATGATATGCTAATAAAATCTGTGTTCTCCTCTGGGAATGCCTCCTGCACAAAGGATCAGCCTGGGATCAGAACGAGCTTCCTTCTCCCCTGGGTCGCTCTAGCAAGGTTTCCCTGATGCAGGTTGATTTAGACATTTGGAACAGGCCAGGATAGGAGTCTTCCCTGCGTTTGGAAACAACACGAAAGCAACCCACGGGTGCTGCCGCTCAATGGCACGGTGTTCAGGTGTGTGCAGGTATTCCCAGGAGCCCACTTTCCCCACACCCCCATCCCTCTGGCTCTGTGCAGGCTATCAGAGGAATTTACTAGCACCAGTGGATACCCCCAGCAGGATACCTGGGTAATCTTAGATGCAGGTTATGTGTATGAAAACAACGTTAACGCCAAATATTCATTTTGGTGAGAAGTTTCTTGGGAAACTCCAGAAAAAACTCTTGAAGCCGGAACACTCTGGGAATATCATTCAAGTCTTCCTTTCCACTGTGTTTTGCAGGGAGTGTTTATCTTCAGCGCTGTCCAAATGACTCCCCTCACAATGGGAAGTTATGTTTTCCCAAAGTGGGGCCAAGGAGTTGGTTGGTTCATGGCTTTGTCTTCTATGGTGCTGATACCAGGCTACATGGCATATATGTTTCTAACCCTGAAAGGCTCCTTAAAACAGGTAAGTCTTTTTCCTGACCATCTTCAGACCTGTGCACACTGATCAAAGCTTGCTGGGCAGTTGTTTTCTGTTACATGTTTCTCCCTTGCTTAGCCCAGTTATTTTGCATCAAGCTGAAAAACATAAAAGGAAGTACCAACCAGAAAAAAAGACAAGAGAGTGTCTTTGCCATCTGTTGTTAAACATAATTGCCCATGTTATGTGTGGTCTTTATCTCTGGTTTGACAGTTGCAGACACTTTGCATTCCAGCTCCTTGCACCTAGAAAACAAAGTAGCAGTTTACGAAATATGTAAATGTGTCCTAATTAATGCAAGGCGCACTGTCATGAATCAGGGCAGGGGGTGCTCTGGGGAACTGGAATCAAACTCTTAGGACTAATCCACGTAACTCTTGTTTTGACTGTCTGCTTAGTGACCCTGTTTGGCATCTCCCTGTAATGTGATCAAAGACTTGAGCTCCTGCTCTGCACTGCACCTGTCTTGAGTTACACCTTGCTCTGCTGCAGCGGGCAGGAAGGACGCGAAAAATCTTGGGAGCACTTCCCTTTAGTCTTCATGTAAGGGATTTCTGTGAATGATTACTTCATGAAGAGCACTAGAAGCCCTTTTCTCGCTGAACTGTGCTCTCAGCCTCTCCCTGACTCCTTATTCCAGTTTTTACAAGGAGATGACACTTCTCATGTAAGAGAGGCTTGAGTCAGTTTTAAGGTCCTCAGAGATGTGCTGCTAAAGGACTGGGAAATGTTGATAAGGTTACTGACCCACACACTGTTCAGTAACCACCTACGATCACCATATCTAATTGTTTCTAATCTGGGTGCATCCTCATTTTTCCCTCTCGAGCTCGTGCTGTGCCTAACAGCCCCTTCTTCAACCCCAGTGCTGAAACTTCCATCTCTGCCTCTATGCTTGTGGGAGCCAAACAGTGTCACAATGAATTTGTCAGTATCTCTGGAAAATTCTGGAGTCAGCTGACAGAGCCATCTTTGCAAAGGGCCGGATGATCTTTAGCAGAACTGACGTGTTCTTTAGCCTCATGAAATGCTCAGACCTTCATCCAAATATTTATCTTCAGCAAATTTTAAAAGACTCAGGCTTCAGAGAGGTCTACAAAAAATTTCTAGGTTCTTAACTCCTACGTTTTGAATATTTCTCCTTTCGTCTTACAGAAACATTTACAGGCAAAGGGAGAATTGTTGCTCTAAAATACAGCTGCTGCTTGGGCAGAGTTGTGTAAGACTATGGTAAAAGTTCCTCATCTCAGTATTGCTGTGGATTAAGGTCTTGTTTTTGAAAGCATTGACAACCAGCCAGGTTGCAGGTAATGGGAGGGACCTGCACCAGTGACAGGCTCTGAGGATCTAAACTAGTCTCCCTGCAGTCTCTCCTCATTTCTTTTCCCTAGGAAAGCCCCCTTGTTAATACCTGCTGGCATCCAACATTTTGCACGGGGTCTTTCAGCTCCTGCTGTCACACTGAGAACAGAGCTAAGCCTCTGTTCAGTAGGTGTGGCTTAGTGCTGGTTTGGTCCCTGGGAAGACAGGCAGTTGCAATTCTAGTTCTAATGCCTCGACGAAAGTGTTTAGGATTGTCTTTAAAAATAATTAAAAAAAAAAAAAGCAAGCTCAGAAACAGTTTTTTGGCTGCCTCACATTTATTGTTGTCCTTTAAACAGCGCATCCAAGTGATGATTCAGCCAAGTGAAGACATCACTCACCCTGAAAATGGGCCAGACCAGGCACAACAGAGCAACTCTGCTAACAAAGAAGCCTACATCTAAACTTCTGTATTGTAAAAGTACCACTCCTACTCCAGAAAAACAAAAAATATGGTTGAATATGACCACAAAATTATGTCTGAGAATATAATTACCTACCTCTAGTGGCAAAAAAAAAAAAAAAAAATTTAAAAAAATAAAAAAAAAAAAGAGAAAAAAAGCAACGAGGTCATCTCCACTCTAAGGGAATCGCCATGGGTATGATCCAGCCATCATGCGAGCTCAGATGTTGACAGTGTTTTTGTGTTCTCCGGCAACCCACAGACTGTTAATGTTTTTATCCGTTCACAATAATAGTTGCATACCTTGGAATTTGTAAATTGATGTGCCAAGACCTTTTTAATCTACCTTCTAGCACGACTATTTGAAGTTTTGTGCTGCTGATTTTTAGTAGTTTATCACTGTTTCTTACCGCTGAATCCCAAGACTGTTATTTCTGACTTTGCAGGAGTAAAATTAAGTTTGGATTGTTTTGTACAAAAAGAATGAAGTATTTTGTAAACAAGTGATTTCCAGTGAAAAAAATCTGCCCTTAAAATTTGTTCCAGCTGAGGCCATTTGAGGGGGAAGAGGTTTCCTTCAATTAACAGCAGCCACAGCCTTTATAAACATTCCTAGTGTAAATTTAGCTGTCTGTGTGGCAGTACAGCCCAGGCTGCTCACTGGCTGTACTCTGCCTTTCAGGTGACTTTCAAATAAGGTCACAAACTTCTTTAAAAATACACATACTGTTTCTTATAAAAAGAAGGTGTCTTTGTGAATAAATACGTGAGTCGCAGATGTTAGAGGCATAAATATGAATTTTAACTTTTTTAGCAAAGTAATATCCAAGAGCTCTTAAAGATTCCCAGGAGTAAAATGCAAAGGATTTGCAATCGAAGCTCAGAGTGCTTGAGCTATTATTATGATGTTATTATTATCCTACTATTATTGCATTGTCACCAAAAAGAAACCAAAACAATGGCTTAAAGACCGAAGTAAGTTCTAATTTAGGATTCAAATCTCAGATGTTCTTTTTTTTTAAGCCGTTAAGGGACTTTTAACAGTTCCTAATGAGCAAAATACAGAATCTGGATGGGTTAGCACTTTGGGAGCAGTTCCATTTTGATTTCCACAGTGACCTGGTGGTGGGGAAGGCACAAGGCACAGCTATTTCAATGCGATGCAATCCCGCTCTGGGCTCCCTCTGCATTTGCCACACAGCCAGGGAAGCCCGGCCAGCTCCTGGAATTTTTCCCTGTGTGGGGAATGCAGCGTTGGCCCCGTATGGCATCTCTCATTTGGCAGCTATATGACAGACACGGAGGATTATGGAGAGTGCAGTAGCTGATGTTTGATTGTAAATGACTGTGACAGAACTGTGCAATGAAACATGCTTTTCAGCAACTTTTTGTGCACCGTACAATGTTAGATAGCACAATTTATGTAGAACTACTACGTGAAAAAAAAACATGTTACCTGTGAATGTTGGGTTTTTTTGTTGTTTTCGTCTGAAGGTGACAAACATGTTCTTGCAATAAGGTATTATTCTCAGAATGTCAAGCACATTATGTAGAAATAATATATATATATAATACACATGTATTTCAAACTACATCATAAAATTTCAGAGTATGTTCAGTAGATTCTAAACTGTTTCATAGATCAACTGTAAAATACTACGAGATCTAAGCTACATCCTAAAAGGCCATAGCTGAGATGCAAACATCCTGTAAGTCTTCGGGGTTTGTGTACATTCTACACAAACATTACACATGGTACATGCACATCATAATTGTGAACTTCATTAGACTAAGGATAAAAATTCAAACTTTCTCTTTATTGTTTAATGTACTCAAGTCCCATGTTGTTCTAAGAAAAATGCAGTATTTAATGTTTGATTGTAAACAATTATGACAGATGTTTGACAGACCTGCTCTTTAGCAAAAAGCTGTACAAACGTATCACATAGCACAAACTAGTGTTGTAGAACTACTGTGTGTAAACTGTGAATAGCTGTATCTTTTTTGTAGTACTTGCCCTGAAAAAGAAAGATTATTGTATGATCATATATGCTTTTTGCAATAAGGAAATATCCAACACCAGGCAAATCTATCTCTATATAAAAATATATATGTAATATATACATATTCAAAAATATATACAGAGCCTGTTTAAAAGAGTACAGTATTATTTAGTAAATTGCAACCTGTTCTATGGACCAAATGTAAAATATTTATAAATTAAGATGCATTTTAAATGTCTATAAACGGTGTCATAATTAAAGCACGATTGTTATGTAAGTTTCCAAGAGTTTAGAGGAAAAAGAATAAAGGTTATATTATACATTAAACTCAGAATTTTGCAGTCTTTCATTACACAAACCCAAAGCATGTTAATTTTCTGCGAAGCAAGTTCCAAATGTGTCATATATATATATAAATATCCTTTAAATATCAAAATGCTGTATCCCACTTGTAATGCATATAATTAATCCATGCTATTTCTATGCTGTAATTAGTATGTGCATACATTATGCAGGGAGCTTAAAAGGTGACAGTTAATAGCCCTTCCTGGCATCCTGCTGCTTTAATTCTCCTGTGGGAAGATGGCAGGCCAGGGATAAAAGCCTGGATTTTGAAATGACCATTCCTCAAGTGCACTCGTGCGGATGCTTTGGGGTGTGAACTGCAGCACCTGATGTCCCTGACCTCGGAGCCATCCCAGGCTGATGAAGTAGCACCTGGATACTCCACAGACAGATGATCCACTGCTACAAAAAAAACCCAAAAAAACCAAAAACCCGGCTTCCTGTGTCAGCTGCCCTGGCAGGGTGAGAAGATGCAGGCTGCGCCCGTGTGATGCTGTGGAGGGATTGGCTGCTCCTGGGCTCGGAATTTAATTATCTCGCTGCAGAATTGGAGCAGGACTGCATGCTGGGGAAGAGCCTGAGCAATTTAGAGAACTTGATTAGAATTGAGAACCCTCCCGATAGAGGCGTCTGAAATCATACATAGGCTTCAATTCCAAACTGCTGACCTTAGAAAGGAGCACTTTGGTGCTGGAGTACACGGTGAGGGCAGAGCTCTAAAGCAGGCTGGGGAGGAAGGGCAGCAGCAGGGAGGGGAGACCAGACGTTGTTCTGGAAATGGGGGATGGAGCAACTTCCATGCTTTTGAAGTACAGGGGGAAATGTGAGCTCTGTTTCATGTTTAGTCCCCGGGCATTGGGTCCTGTGGCCGTGGCCTGCTGCAGGGGAAAAGCCGAGGGCTGCAGCCGAGAGCAGGGGGCCGTGGTTAGTGATGGGTGGGCAGGGGGCAACGGAGGGCTGAGGAGCAGGAAGGATGTTGTGTTAGTGCTGTGATATTTCCGAGTTCTCCTGGAGGAATTTTCTCTTGCCGCGCTGCAGAAATCCCAACAGCAACTCAACAAGAAAAATGCAAATAAGGTCACTTCTCCCCTACAGGACTGCAGGATGCCCTGAGAGAAATCTATGTCCTTGCTCGTCAGGAGTATTAGTTCAGCTACATGTGCTTTTATTCTAAAATAACACTGTGTTGCTTTGGGGGGTTTTTTTTGTTTGTTTTAAGCCTGATTATTTCTGTTTTGTTCTGCTCAGGCCACAATAGCATTGCAATTAACTATTACAATTGCTCAGCTCCCACTACTGGCTGGTTCTTGGGGGATACCACCCAAAGGCAGGGCTGGGCAGGCAAGCTCAGGGCCTGGCAGTGAGCACAGGGCAGCAGCTCCCGCCTGCCAACATCCCTCCATGGGCATAACCTCGTCTGGCAGCTCCGCTGAGCCCAGCAGGGAGCAGCAAAAAGGGGCTGCACTAAAGAATTTGGACATTCCCGTCTCGGTCCCTTCCCCCTCGGGATGAATTCACCTCGTTCCAAGGAAGAGGAGTCCGTGAGCCAGTGCACAGCTACATACGAGCACCTACACCAGACATGGTGAGGGAGCAGCAACACAAAATCCTCCTTTCTCAGGAACCTGGAAGGATCAACTCAAAGCCGTGTGAGCTGCAGCAGCTGCAAGCCAGGGTTTGTGACTCTGCCAAAGCACCACAATTACCCAGTTTGCAGGAAGGAAGGCACCAGGCTTTAGATTCTAAAGGGACTTCTTACTCCCCCCCTCACTCTTCTTTCTCAGCTTCTCACACTGCTCAGGATGTTTAAAATAAAACTGAGAAGAATGAGTGGGAGGGAGGGTTTTAACCCACATACAATTTTTCCTGTTTTTTTCTCGGTCTGAATCTGCCTTCTCTCTTTTTCCTACGAGATTCAATCAATCAATCAGAGAAAAAAGGTAATTAAAGGGGAAAAATGAACGATAATATTAGCCCCTCTACAGAGCTCGGTCTTCTTAAGAAGCTGATGTAAGTATTGCCACTTCTCATTCCTGCCTCTGCATATTGAGACCAGTCAATAACTCCACCACTCTTTCCTGCTGAAAATTTATGGACAATGGGCAGTTTTCCTCTGCTGTCCCAGAAATGCAATTAATTTTTAGAGCTGTGTTTCTGTGATATATTCTATCCTTCTGACCACACACTATACCAGTGCATTCATTCAGGATTTGCCCCTGTTTTAAATATGTATGTATTGGTGGGAGAAAACTTAAAATATTTACAAGAGCCTGGAGTGACAGGACACAGGGATTGGCTTTTCACTGGCAGGGTGCAGGTCTAGATTAGATGGTAGGAAGAAATTCTTCCCTGTTAGGGTGGGGAGGCCCTGGCACAGGTTGCCCAGAGAAGCTGTGACTGCCCCAGCCCTGGAAGTGTCCAAGGCCAGGTTGGATGGGGCTTGGAGCAACCTGGGCTATGGAAGGTGTCCCTGCCCATGGCACAGGATTGGAATGAGATGGTCTTTAATGTCCCTTCCAACCCAAACCAGCCTGTGAATCTGTGACTCAAAGACTTTGCAGCATAATAGCTGATCATTTTTCCTGCAAGTCTGTAAATGGTCTCACGTTAAACTCAGTGGCAAACAGTTATTATTTTTGAATATCAAACAGGCTGAAGTAATTCTGTGAGTTATTTGTGAGTCATAAGTACATGCTGGTGCTAAATGTGTCCAACAGTGCCTAAGAGAAGGACAGGATGGAGCAGGCACTGTCACAGGGACAAAAACTAATGTGTTTTGCTAGCAATGGTGCTTTAGTCAGATTGGAATAGCTGCCTGACGTGCCTTTTGGCTATAAGTAGCTGAGAGGTGATTACAAACAAAGTAACAGTGGGTAGAAAATAGAACGAAATGTCCATGTTAAATGGAGTCTGGAGTTTCCTCTACACTTCACCAAACTGGTGCTAGAAAAGAAATAAAACTGAATGGAACAAGTCGCTGCCTTATTCCCTTACATTGTACAATTTCTGTTCGTTTTAATTATTCCAAAGCAACCTGGGAATGTCTAAAAATATTTAACATGGAAAAAAAAAAAGCCTAAGAGGCTAGTTTTAGTCCTAGAGAAAGGTTTTCCAGACCCCGCTGGCACTACCATTTACTGGCCACAGCACATGCAAACACACAGCTGCCTTTGCATCCCAGTGCTCCCTGTGGATGGAAAGCCATCCCCACACACAGTCAGTAATTACCTACAGCCAGGCCCTCTGCCCCTGCTCAGGGCATCAGCACACTGCAGCAGAGCCTGGCTGTGCCTCAGGATCCCGTGTGCCAGGGCTAATTCCTGAAAAACAGCTGTAGTCCCTGCTGCCAGGGCTGCACCTCTGGGCAGCGTCCCACAGACAGAATTTCTGTCCCAACATGCTCAAGTTCTGAAGTAGGAAGTCACTAAAGACTGTCTTGTGGATATAAAGCTGTCTGGTATTGCAGGAATGGAACCAGCTATGCTGGAATGACTGAGGGGCATTTTGAGGGAGATATCCTATGAGTAAAAGAACACATCTCTCCCTGAATATAAACCACAACGTCAGGTTGTGTTAGGGAATTATTTCTAGGTCATTTCAGTTCACTGCACTGCATTACAAATACTTCACTGAATGAATGACCAAAATAATTTATCAAAACTATGGAGAGAAACACCAACTCACACTGTAGGCAACTAATTTTGCCTAAAAGTGACAGAGTTGGGGGATTTTTAACCTGCTCTTTACCAGCTGTCACACAGCAGCAGCACACGACCTTTACTGCTGCTCTTTCCCCAGACCCAGCCTCAGACTGGGGGGATGAGGGTGACCTTTCCCAGCCTGATTCCTCCTGCTGTATCGTGACAGAACCTGCCTGTCAGGATCTGCTTCAAAACTACAAAGTTAGACTTGGATTTTGGGTTAAAAACCACTCTGCCTCAATCCAAGCGCGCTACTTGGAGGAGATGAGTCCCTCATTCCAGCCCACTTGCCACTGAAGACACTGAGCTTCCAGCAGCTGCCCCCAGGGATCCATCAGGTCCAACAGCCCATCTGAAATAAGGAAGTGCATGCTGGGGACAAGGTGGAGAAGGAAAATCTGTTCTTGCACAACTCAGTTGTCACCATTATAACTTCCTTGTGGGTGAGGTCTGTGGGGGGATAACTGAGGGGCCACAGAGAAACAGACTGTGATTGTGCTCATCAGGGTATTATTCCCTTATCTGTGTTGTTTCACTTCTGCTATTAATGTACAGAACAACCACCTGGGGTTAGCAGTAAACATTCATGGCATAATGGCTTGTGCTTGTGTCGTCTTGTCCTGTCACTTGTTCCTTGGCAGTAGACCCTGACACCTCCCCCAGCTCCACCCTTCAGTCAGGGTGATGCAGAGAGTGAGAAGGTCCCCTCTGAGCCTCCTTTTCTCCCGACTTAACATCCCCAGCTCCCTCATCTGCTCTTCACAAGACTTACTGTCATTACTTACTCTCTTTATTACCCTAAAGCACTATTTTATGGGACCACTGTTTGAGGTTTCGAGGTGAAAAAAGACATAGACTTGAATGTCTGGAATTAAATAATAAAATGCAAGCTTAGAAGAAAATGGCATAATAAAACTAGTTTAGAGAACATCAAGGGACCAGTGTCCTGAGCTTTGCTCTGGAAGAAGGGAAATTGTGCTCAGTTTCACCATTCAAAGTTATAAAATTGTCAACATGAAACACTATGCATGTGTTGCATTTAAGATTCTCATTTTCACAAAAATGCTCAGAAAAGTTTTTTTTCTTCCTTCTTTACATACTCTGTATTACTTAACATTCAATATTTTATCATATGTTGTGTTTTCAACTCATCCTTCTCCTTTGCAAATCGCAGGCTTGTCCAGGGGTTTCTGGCATGTTTATTTTGTATTTCAGTGTTCTGGTTTAAATTTCTTTGCCTTATGAAAATCAGCTCCTCAAAGATTATGAAACTGGGACTAGTAGATGGGTTTATTTTTATTTGCTGCTGGCTTTTCAAGAAACAATTTCAAATTTTCCAAGATAATTTATTGCTATAGGAGTAGCCTCATTAGCAGCTTATATTATATAAAGATGCATATGAGGGAATGCTATGGCACCACTCTGCTCTCAAAGCATTGTCCCTTTGGAACAAGCTCTGCACCAGGAGCTCACCATCGTGTGCCCTGCCCCAACCACCTTTTCATTGTCTCTTTTTCAGCACCACCACTTCTGCAAAGGCCACTTTTCCCTCTCTAACCCTGTGTTCTGCCATAATCAGAATTCCTCTGGCGAAGCAGAGTCAAAAATAACCTGAGCCCTTTCCTGTGCTGGGTGCTCCCAGCTGCAGGGAGGGGTCCCAGGGCACGTGTGCCAGCAGCCAGCAGCTCCAGGGATCCTGCAGTCAGCACAGGGACTGAGAGGAGGAGGCAGAAGGCCACAGCCCACGGTACATTAACCAGGAAAGTTTGGAAATGTAAAACTCAATGGGCTGTCAGAACAATGTTCCTCTGAAACTCTGCACAGACCAGCATTTTGTCAATGCAAGTACAAATGACAAAACTGGCTAAGTCTTCAAAAGAGCCAGGGATATTTTTTTAGGGGCTGATGTATGCAAGGGGAGACAGAAGAGGAGAATAATTCATTTTCCTTAAAATCCCTAACAAGTGCATATGCTGGAGAGCCGAGTGGCAGCCTGTCCAAGCAGGGCAGAAGCTTGTCCCTTTGATGCAGTGAGATGAGCAGTCTCAGCTCAGACCAAGTGGACAACCTTCCCCTTTTAAACTGACCTCGTTCAGACCTTGTTCAGACCTCTGTGCTGGCCCTGGTAACATCCTCATGGACTTTAAAGAGAAACAAATTGCGAGTTGTTTGACTGCATTAGAGATCAATTAGTCTTACATATCTTAACTCTACAACCACTTTTAGTTACTACAGGGTCTGTATCTGCTCAGTGCAGCTTATCCTTATTTCCCTCCGTCACTGGAGAAGCCTGAGGATCTTGGCTAGGCCAAGACTCCATTCCTTTGAACACTGCAAGAACACAAAGCCACGAGCAGTAGTTTGTGTTTTACCTTGGTTTTCAAAGCAGGGCAAAAGATTCATTGACCAATTTCTATGTATCCATTTGTTTCTGCTATGAATAACAGGTCCAAATCCACAATATGGCAGTGACCTGTCCATTCCCATGGCACGGTGACATCCCTGGCTCTGTGAGGACTTGTATAGGTGATGTTTTAACTGCATGAGCCTGTGCTGCAAGTTGTTCCTCACAAGCTCCCAGTAATTCCTCAGATGTTTCTGTGAGGTGTGCTAACCTGAAGGCTCAGAGCTGGATGACCTCCCTGTTATGCTGGTTAACTCCCAGCCCAAATCTACAATCTCAAACCCGATGACAATCCACCTCTTCATCTACAGCTCTTTTATGGCACCCTGGAGAATTCAGCATCTTCCCACAAGAGCCAGGACAACCAGTTCTGACTGGGTGCAGTGGCATTTTTCTAGTCTGAGATGTGCTGCTGGGCTGCCCACGCAGTGTCCCCCGAGGAAAACTTTCCAAAGCTTTATATCCTTTGTTGATTTGAGGCATGTCATGGAGCATTCAGATGAGCAGCTCAGCAGGACTGAAAAGCTCCAGTTGTGCAACACACAGCTGTAGACAAGATCCTGGGCAATAGCTCTTCCTCCAGCTCAGTTATTTGCTGAATGCTCCTCTGTTGCAAAATAATTTCCATTCTAGTCCCATCAGACAAGGCAGCCAGGTACTGACCAGGAGGGAAGCACCAAATTCCACATGAAAACTCACCTTAAAGACACACCCTCACTTAAAGTTAACATTCACTGTAGGCCAGGAATTAAACCCACTATTTTTTTTTAGATTTGACTCCAGGAAAATATTCCCTGAACTGCAGACACGGCAAGGAAAGCAGGGGTGGGAATCGTGCAGAGAGTGCACCTCCTGGAAGGCTGCATCCTAATGGGAAAGGAAAAGAACAGCCTTAACTTGGAAGGTGCTCAGCATCTATTAAAATGGGCCCCACCAGGTCCAGCTTCCAGTTCTGTTCTGGATAGGGATCTTTCCCAGAATTTTGAATCTTGCATTTCACAGGCATGACATCGTCTTCACACACCACCCTCCCCAATAAATCTTGTAAAATCCATAGAATTTTTGCCACCTGGACGTGGTAAATATTCATTATTACTGCACAGTTCCCACATTCAAGGTAACATGCCTTTTCTAGAGACATTGCTGATGGCTGTGATGACTCAAATAAAATGAGCTCCTTTTTCCTACCATCTTTTCTGAAAGGAATTTCTGCAAAAGCAGCTATTTACCCACTAAAGCTGTCTAGTAGACTTCATCAAAAAGGCACCAACACCTGGCCCCTAAATTCAGCAATTAATACTGACGCTAATATCTGATTATTTTACACACAACATGCGACATAAAATGTCTTTAGAGACTGCAATAGGCATTCTCCTAAAAGAAATATCAGAGCAGCATGTCTTTTTGAATAATGTCAGCCTCTTCCAGCATAGATGGATTATAAGTGGCTTAATGATTAGACAACAGCTAAAATAACTTTCTCAAAACCAAAACCTGGTGTTATCACTCAATCCATTTCTTCTCTGAAAAATACATCATGAAGAGATTTGGTAGCACATGAACACGTCTCAATTTTTAAGACAGATAAGGTTTTGCTTATGGGAAGCTGAGAAACAGAGGCAAAGGATCCATACCAGAAATTGTCAACCAAGCTATGATAAATAAATTAGGAGTGTGCTGTCCTCCCAGCAAAGAAGCAACTAAACATCACTGAATAATAACACATGGTAGAAACATTACTGTGACATGTAGCACGTTTCCAGCTCTCTCCCATCTGTCACACACCAGATATATGTGATTTTAACACGTTCAATCTGCTCTGCTGCAGAACATTGAGCCCAATTGCCTTGGGACACGCGAGAGATCATGTTCAAAGAAACATTAGGTGGCCATTAGAGTAACTTAGCAGCTAAAGAAAGCTTGTCTAGCATTGAAAGACATCAAGTTAGGCTCCCCTTTTAGGGATGATTTGGGTTTGGAGCAGAGCTCTGCTTAATAGAAAGAGCACATTAAAAATAATTTAGATTTGTTTCAGAGGCAAAGTTGCTAAGAAGCATTATATGTAAAGAAAGGAAAATAACACATCTTCCCTGGAGAGATGATCTTCGTTTCTGCAGCACAAGATGTAGTTTTGGAATTAAAGCCCCACCATTGCCTTGTTTAGTCTGTCAGCACCAGATTTTCTTGGCCTTGCTTTTTATAGAGAACAAAATTCAGCTGGTGTAAACTTCCACACAAAACTAACAGTAACATGAAACTTGGGACTTCATGTTTATTCGTTATTAGCTAAAACACACATGTACAACAAATTCTTGACAGAACTGGCAGTGAAGGAAGGCAGACATCCCATATCCCCAAACATCAGCTGTATTTCCTAACATTTGGGAAACTCTCGAGAGCTATAAGGTTTAAACGCAAAATGCCTACATGAAAAGAAAATGGCTCAAAGCAGAGAAGCTATTAAGTCACCAAAAATACATATTTTTCATTTGCACTTCTGTCCCTTACAATTTCTACGTCAATAGCTCCCTGTATCACCACAACTGGTCATAACTTGATGGACAATTTCCAAAGGGGACAGAACCCTTGCAAACACTGAAGCAAAGTACTCAAAAGCGTTTTAATAGAACACGGTGCTGGAAAAAATGACATAATTTTTAAAGAGCAGATACTTGCAGATAAAATTTGGAGCAGATATGGAAGGGAGGTTGTTATGGACATAGTTTTTGTCCACGTCAGAATCTGAAAAGGTTAAAATTTCTGAGGTAAATATTTCTCATTTTTCTGCCACTTAGAGGCAAAAGCTCACTTCAGCTAAATAATTTGGTCGTGAAAATAGTAAAGCTGGAAAACATGAAACATCTCACAGGGGCTAATCCATCCTCCAAAGCAGCATCTCTGATACTTCTCATGTGCAGAACTTACTTCTCACAGAATGTCAACACCATGTTAAAAGGTTGAAGGGATTGTTCAGCCTGGAGAAGAGAAGGCTCCAGGGAAACCTCAGAGCCCTTTCCAGGGCCTAAAGGGGCTCCAGGAGAGCTGGAGAGGGACCTGGGACATAGGCCTGGAGGGGCAGGACAATGGGGAATGGTTTCCCTCTTCCAGAGGGCAGGGTTAGATGGGATATTGGGAAGGAATTCTTCCCTGTGAGGGTGGGGAGGCCCTGGCACAGGTTGCCAAGAGAAGCTGTGGCTGCCCCATCCCTGGGAGTGTCCAAAGCCAGGTTGGACGGGGCTTGGAGCAACCTGGGCTAGTGGAAGGTGTCCCTGCCCATGGCAGGGTTTGGAATGAGATGGTCTTTAAGGTCCCTTCCAACCCAAACCATTCTGTGATAAAAATCAAATTGAGAAAAAACTGTAATAAAAGCCCAGCTGCCCTTTCCAGAAAAAGTGCCTTCAACCCTAACATGCTGGCTTTCATTTGGAGCTAAAAATAATTAGGCTGAACATCAAATCCTTGTTTCCTTCACAGCTTCCTTTTTCCCCAGTGCCTTCAGTGCTTACAAACAAAGCAGTGTGGAATGTCTTTGGGTGTCATGGGTGAGAAATTCAGCTACCAAACATCACAAGGAGACAAACTCATTCTGCTGGACATGTCTCTGTCGTGGACAGGTCTGTGGAGCAGCTGTGCTGATTTTTAATCAACTGTGCTGCTTTCCAACATTTTGGCACCTGCTGACCTTAAGGGAATGTAATGACATCACATGCATTTAAGAGTAATAAGCATTTACTACTTGTGTAGCTAATGATACAGATCAGTAAGATCCTATTTCCTAAGGCTGTCAAGAGCCACATATGGCAGAGAATGATGCAAAGGATAAATGCCAGGGAGAACATAGGAAGAAGTGTGGCTGCATTTATTTGATGAGCCTCTCATCACCTTTCCTGTGATGGGTACAAAACTTTGGGTCTATTTTGAAAAGAGAAGAAAGAAGTGACCCATTTTCTTTCTCCCGAGGCTGAGTACACCCCCTAGGCAGCTTGATGCAAATTGTAATTATTCAAGAACTAAGAATGGCAGCATTTATGATTAAAAATGAAAGACAGTTTTATACAGAAAAAAATGGGTATTAGATGACATTGTGCTTCTTGTTAATTATTACATAGTGAAGGGGTGAATTTATTTTTAAAGAAGTCAAAACTAAAAAGATTTTATTATGGAAATATTTCCTAACACTTTAGAAATTAATCAGAACAAAAATATTTTGAGTAAGTTATTGCAGATGACATACTTTTATTAAGATGGTTAAAATGGTTAAAAAACCTGCCTTTTCTTTTCTCTTTCAGAACCACAGGAAAACACGCTCTTGACATACATGAGCTCGTTGCAAAGACAGAAATTACTTCAGGTACAAAGGAATCCTGTGATTTCGAAATTTACTAGTGTGAAATGGCCTGTCACAAAGCTCTGCTATTTGCTGCCCTTTTTAAGAGATGTGTGTGGGGAGAAAAGGTACTGAGGGTAAGTGACCTTTCCTTCAATAAAATCAATCTGTTAAAGTACTGATCAGAATAAGGAGCCCTCATTGCTGAAAGTGTCCAAAAAAACCACTTTTGTCACTTTGTAGTAACGTTTAGTTGAAAAGGTGGTGTTGGGTTGAATGTTGTGAATGATGACCTTGGAGGTCTTTTCCAACCTTAATGATTCTATGATTTCCCTCTCCACTTGGAAACAAGGAGCATTATGAAATTGTTAATTAAAAGGTATATTCTTAATTCCAAGGTCTATCTAATAGAGCCCGATGTACTTCTGGGAGACAAACAACTTTGTGTTGTTCAAAGAAAGAGGTCAAAGCAAAAATGCAGATACAGAGTGGAGAGAAGGAGGCAGGGTTGGGGTTAAAAGCCTTCAGCAACATTTCTCTTAGCAAAAAGCTGAAACCTGGACATTTGTACCTTCCAAGAGGGCAAAGCAGGGAGAAGCAATTCTAACGGGCCTTCATCCAAAAACTATCCCATTCAAGGTAGGACTCTTTTTCCTGCCAAATTAAGATCCATTTTTTGAGCAGGTGAAAACAGTTCAATACAAACATAGGGAAGAATCATCCCTTAAAAAGCCACTTGAAAAAAAAAAAGAAAGCAGTAGAGTAGGAGGAAAATCTGCTCAAGGATTCTCCTGTCTGGCAACAGCACTGAGGATATGTTAGTTATCCATCCAACTTGTTCCTAGAGACCACATGCAAGTGATTCTCTGTTATGGGTTTATTTAGGCCTTGATTTTTTTTTCTGTCTTCACTCTAAATTTGAAAGAACAAGTTTCATTGTCCTTTCATCTCAGTTCACACCCACAGGAGTGTTGATTGAATTTCCTGCACTGGCAGTGTGAGGAATGTGTGCAGGCAAACTGTGTTCACAAAAAAAACCCCTGATTTAAAAGGAAATTGTGAAAATACAATGGAAGTTTGGCCAATGTAAAACAGGCTTAAGGATTGAGGGGGTTTTTGGTATTTTCTGTGCTAGTAACAATTTCCAGCAGGGTTGGGAGGATCTCAGAGCTCTGTCTGGCAAGGCTGCTCAGACTGAACTTCTCTTGACCTGCCCACAGCTTTGGTTTACTTGGTTTAGCAATTTCTTTAACTGAGATAATCTCTTTTTCTTTTGTTATCTTTGTATGATATGAACATAGTTTTATGGAGGCAGCAGTAACAAGCAGTAATTCTACAAGGAAGGAGATTTTTAATGACTGTAATGTAATGATAAAGTATAGAGAAATATAGGGAGGGAAGGAGGGAAGGAAGGAGGGAAAGAGGGAAGGAGGGAAGAAGGAAGGAATTTCTTTCCTCAAACTGTAGTGAGCAGAGGACCAAGATATTCTTTTCCATGCTCAACCTTCCTAATGAAGAATGATTTTATTGTTTCAAAGTATCTTATGGGTTCAAAAAGGATTAAAGTTCAAAAGGGATTTGTGATGTTGAAGGGTAGGAATTTAAGAAAAGTATAGATTTTTTTTCACATCACAGTTCTCTCCATAAGATAAACCGTTCCTCATCACACAATCCTCAGTGAAGCTATTCTGGAGCAAGTGGGAAGTTCTAACTACCCAGGCTGAGGCACCATCCCACCAGAACACGACCCATTTATATGATATATTTAAAACCAAAGTCAGGTTTTCACATCACGGATTTTGTCTCGGGATGGTGAAAGGAAAGTAATTTGGTTCTTTAGTAGAAGCTCAGCAAAACTGATACCACGGAGACAACCATTAATGAGCACACCCTTCATCTAAATCAAAATGAAATTTCCTAAACTGCTCCTAGAAATCTTAAGGAGAAGATGGATGCTGCCCATACAACTGATCTCTGAGGGATAGGATGGGATTGCAGGGATCCCATCGTAGGGATCGTAGGCCACAGGTAGTTTTCATAAAAGCTACTGATTTATGGCTTATGTTCCCATCTTTGATTTTAAACCAAATTATTCTATTTTTCCCGACAAGCCTTTTGTTTTAGGTAGACACCTTAATATGACAATATGACATGTAATTCAATAAATGAGAGATTTAATTAATCCAAGATTGGTTTATAAACGCAGCAGATCCCATCACACTTTTTAGCTCTCCTTATTCGATCAGTCTACTTAATCTCCAATAACAACACTAACAGCTTCTTACTGAATGTTTTCATCTTTTTTTTTGATTTTTAATCACAAGTATTTTGTGTTTTATAACCTCTTCTGCTAAGAAAATCATAAACACATTTGAGAGTTATTTCAAGTCCTTCCTCACCGTCTTTCTTCTCACTGTTCCCATTTTGCCAGTGATTTCTTTCTTTGTCCTAAAACAAGATTCCAACCCCACCAAAACCAGAAATTTTTTGTTATCACAAGTGACCATTTTTTAGAAAGTCTTTCACAGAAAAATATAGTGAGTGTTCTTCACCTTACAAGCCTTCTGGCATGGAGCTGACATCATACATACATATGGTTCTTTGCTGAGACGAGCCTCCAAGCAATTCAACAACATTGCCAGCAAAGATTAAGGACATACCAAGGTCAAGAGAAAGTAAAAAAACCCCAAAAATAATAATTGAAAAAAACTAGTGAGACTTGCTCTGTTAAAATATTTTAGTGCAGACAAACAATCCTAAAACCCAGAAAAAATAAAACATATCTGGATATTATCAGAGGCAGCATGCCCTCTGAGAAAAATTTTCAATTTTTAATTATTTAAAATTAAAAAGGCAGCTAAGATAAAGCAGCATATGACACCACTCAGATAAACCTTTTAATAACATCAACATCAACTTTAATAAAAACTATATTTTTAAACAGACCGTAATGGGGATTTAGCTGATTTACTGAAATTGTGTCTGAGAATACACTGGTTGAATTTAAATCTAAGTTGTTTATATGCAAATCTGTTAAAAAAAAAACCCGTAAGGACCAAGATTTGCAAGATCTGACGCTAGTGAAACCAGATATCATGTCATGGAGTTTAGATGGCCCAGAGTTAATGGCTCTGTGACACTATGAATGTGCTGCTTCTTGGGTTTATGTTGGGATAACAAGACTGAAATGGAAATCTCTCAAAAGAAAAGCCAAGTATTCGGGTAAAGCACTCTAGAAATGGCAGTTTTCCGAAGCTCAGAACTCCAGGGTAGAGACTGAATCCGATGTGGATTCCCAAGGTCCAGGCAGTGCCTTATCCCCCTCCCACACCTCTGTATTCCCTCGGACACATACAATATGTGGTTTCTTTTTAAGTCCTTAAATTTTACCAAAATGCCACAAAAGAACAAAATCCAGTTGTGTTCTCCCTTTGGCAATTCCCCGTTCAAATGTCTCCCATCAGTGGGAATTCCCTGCTGCCAATTGGGTTTAAAAATCAGTCTGCAGGGAAAAGCTGTGTGTGAGAGAGTGGAAAATGTCCTGGTGTTGGCAGCTGGTTGAGATACTGCTCTGGTCCTCTGCCACAACTCTCCCAGGCTTCAAAGTGGAAGGAGTTTATTTTCTCCCACCATTCCCCTGTCCAGCCTTCCAGCACCAAAGCAGAGTTCAGGCTACCTCAATAAAACCTAAATTTAGAGTTTAGCAGAACATCACCCTAATCTCCCACTCCATACAATTATTAGAAACTATCTACTCTGTCAGAATTCCACTTCCCTCCCTCCCCCACCAAAAAAAGTACAACGCAAGCAGCTCCAGCAAGTTGTCTTCCCAGGAGACTTGGAGCTTTGTAAAATTTGTATCCTTTGAAATATCTTGGTGTGGATTTTGCCTCATTTTTATGTCATCCACCAAAACACAGGCTCTAGTCTGTCTGTTGAGAAGCATTCCATGCTTCTCAAGAAACATACCATGGAGCTTTCCACACAAGAAGACAACTTCCATCTCTGGGGTCTTCAGCATGGGATGGACATCGATCTGTTGGATATTGCTCTCCCGAGGAGAGAAACAAAATTATTGGAGGGTTTGAGCACCTCTCCCTAAGAGGAAAGGCTGAGACAGTTGGGATAGTTCAGCCTGGAGAAGAGAATGCTTCCAGGGGACATAATTCTGGCCTTCCAGGGCCTGAAGGGAGCTAAAAAAACACAGAGAGAGACCATTTAACAGGGGTTGGAGTGACAGGAAAAGGGGGAATGATTTCAAACTGTCAAAAAGTAAGGTTGAATTGAATACTAGGAAGAAATTCTTCCCTGTGAGGGTGGTGAGGCCCTGGCACAGGCTGCCCAGAGAAGCTGTGGCTGCCCCATCCCTGGAAGTGTCCGAGGCCAGATTAGGAGGGCTTGGAGCAACCTGGTCCACTGGAAGGTGTCCATGCCCATGGCAAGGGGTGGAATGAGACTGTCCATTCCAACCCAAACCTGCCAGCAAAAGGTTGTTTGGCTCAGATCACAAAAATTACATAGATGCCCAATCTCTACTGGAATCAAGGAGAATTTTTGTGGATTTAAATCTAAATCCAGTGGGAGAAAAAACTCACCTGGCTTCTTGCATGGCAGTGATCCCTGTATAAAATACCTGAAACTAGCAAGTTCCAAATTTACTCTGTAATTGATGTAAGGATTTGGTGTCAGTACACTTCAGATTTGATTTACAAAGCCACCGTGAGAATCTGCTTTAAGGGACCATCCCCTCCTCAGTTCCCACCTGAACACTGGAGTTCAGCAAGGATTTTTTGGGATAAAGGCTGGAGTACCCTGGCTCAGGAGCACCCCTGACATCTCTTATTGCTCAAAACTGTTACATTTCCCAAACTCACTAGAAAAAGACAAGTATTTATTCTGTCATTTTCTGGGAGGCAAAGAAGAAATGGGGTTGAAACGGGGCTGGTGAGGTGTTTTGATCATCGAGTCATGTTGCTTTATGGCCACTACATGCAGAACCAGAGCTAATTGTTAATCTGCTCAATGCTCCCTCACAAGCTCTGTCAACACCGAGTGTTCTGCATACAAATATTCTGCACAGCCTCCTCTTCCACCTACAATTCCTGTTATTGCAGGCCAACACCTGTATTTCAGCACATGCATTTAAAAAGACATGAAATTCAAACAGCACTGTGGGCACTGCCCTTCATAGGTTGCACTGCCCAGGGAGCCCATGGGTAAGAATCCATTTTATGGCTATTTCTTCAGAGGTTTTTGTGCAGCCAATTCTGTGAAATAAGAATCCAATTTAAATCTGCTGTTTCTGCTTACACCTGTAGAAAAAAATTGTGAGTTGGTGCCATTTTTTGCCTCGAGTCTGGTTTGGATGGTTTCGGATGTGATTCCACAGTTAAGCTTATCTGATAACAAAAAGCCTGGAACAGATCCTTTCACTGGCTTTTCTCCTAAAATTCCTAAGGTGTGAACTAAATCTTTTGCTCTGCCCCCAGAATCTGGCAGGATGGCACACCATCCCTCTCCTTGGTTCCTAACACAAACCAGAATATGTTGATGGAGATAATTTTCATGAAATCCAGATCCTGAGACCCGACTCTTAATACATGACTTGGTTAAAATTATCCATCTCCTCTAATACCTGGAGCCATAAGAAGGACGTACACCATCCCACTTCTTGATGGGAGGAATCTCCTTCCCTCATTATCCCAATTCATTCCAGACTTCAGAGGGTTCAGCCCAAGCAACTTAAACCTTTTCATTCCAGCAACCAGAATTTCCTCCAGTACATTTTTGCATTCTACTCACTCTAGGGATCCTAGATTTTTTTGATTTCCAGATGACCAACCTCCTTTACACAATAACACATCTGCTGGCTGAATCCTGTTCGGTGAGAAAGGCAAGACAAGGCATCTCTTTGGTGAAAGAAATGTACGAGAGAAGAGCTTCAGCAAAAGATTTTCTGTCTCGGTGCCAAAATGAGCAATGCAATAAGGGTCATATCTGTTCATGCTCCCACCTCTTCCCCTACTGCTGTTTCCCTGCACAGGTTACTCACCTCCAGTTGCCAAGCAACATGCCTGTCTCACATGCTCTGCATCCCAGATTGGGAGAAAAAAAAGGGAAAAAAATATATCCTGCAGGGGCAAAATTATGCTGACAAGTCGGGAGCGTAAACTTTTTCCTCTCCTCCCTTCCCTTTCTCCCGTGCTCAGTGTCTTTCACACTACATTAAACCTCATCCCACTGCTTTCCAGTGCAGCAGCACCACAGTCCTTGTTTAACCAGAGCACACTCCCAGGAGGACTTGCTTACAAAAACCAGAAGAAAGGGGGTCAGCTCACAGACATTATTCCTTTCTGCTGAAAGTATTGAAATTCCCTCTGAACAAACAGCAAGGCTCCCAAAGGATGTTGCTCTTAAAAATGTTTAAATCCTGCACGTGCCACAGTAATTTAGGACAAGTTAGAGACACAGAGCATTGTGTATTCTGTAGCAATGTAAAACCCATTTTCTTTACTTTTCTTATTATCAAAGGCTTTAAAATTTGACCATAAAGCATAACTCCTCCAGGTTGCAATTTATTTCTGATGCGAGGTCGCAGCACTGCCTGAACTCTCTTTTTCTTCTGTTATCCAC
Source organism: Lepidothrix coronata (assembly GCF_001604755.1). Taxonomy (NCBI): domain Eukaryota; kingdom Metazoa; phylum Chordata; class Aves; order Passeriformes; family Pipridae; genus Lepidothrix; species Lepidothrix coronata. The sequence continues at coordinate 879,271 of NW_016690366.1, forward strand.
ACACACTAAGAACATCTTAAATAAATAATAAAAATAAAATTCACTTAAGCTATTCAGCAAATTTGAAGTTAATCTTTTTATATGCTACTCTGTTCCTGTGCAATCCAATTACTTGAGAGGAATGTCACCAGACTACCAACGTAGTAGAGACATATTTGTTTAGAAAGTAGACCACCTCCAGTAAAACAACTGCAATGTTCTGCTTTCCTTTATCAATAGTAATTCCCCCCCTTTTTTTGTCCACAGAACACTCCCCACCCTCAATATTTCCCAGGAATTCCCACAGTGTTAAGCTTTCATTAAGTGTACCATAAAATGAAATATAGTTCTATGCTTATGTTCATACCTTGGTTTACAGCACTGAGTCATTCAGCAGGACATTTTTCCTTGCTTTATAGACCCCGTAGATCCCTCCTTTACCTCTTGAAATAATGAGTGTTCAGCACAACAGTTACATTTCCAACAGGTAATACGTATTTGCAACCTAAAACTACCCATAAACAGTCAAACCTGGTAACACATTTCTGCCCCATCAAAAAAAAAAAAAAATTCAAAACACCCCAAAATTTCATTTTAGAATGAAGCCAACTGAGCATACCCCTGAAACAAGGCCTCAAATACAAATTTATCTGATTCAAACTGCAATTTTCTAATTAAACTGAAAGATTTTTCAGATCTTCTGAAAATTCAAGGCTGAGGCAATCATGGTTAAATGAATTTATTTTTTTTTTGCTCTGAATTTTCTGAGAAAGAGCAGGAGAAGGTAGAGTGCAGCAGGGCAGTGGTTTCACAACCTGGGTTAGAGACAATTATTAATGTGGATTTCAAAACAAAGGACACATACCACACTCTGAGCCCTTTCCTGTGGACTACCATGACCGTGGTACACATTTTATCACCCAGTCTCTTCATACAAGATTTGTGTAATCCTGAATAAGACCCTCAAAAAATCATGAAGGGATAGAATATGTCTCCAGTGAAAATCAGTACATCCTTCTCTTCTATAAAATGCAAAACATCAGCAGGGACCTGTGAGTCTCCATAGCTGAGCAAGGATCCTGCATCCCTTGTGGGCTGACGATGTAAGGAGGTCACCTCTCCCAACTTCCCTTTGCTTCATAGCCTTTTCCAGTCTGAAATTCCTCAAAAACAAGCTCCCAGGTCCAGCTATCTTATCCCACTATGTTCATGCACAATGTGCCACACAAACCCTCCGTGGATTTACTGACCATGAGACTTTTAGCAACCACTGTGCTCCAGGACACTTCAGCTGGTCTATTCATTATCGTCCCTTTGTGATGTGACAGGTTTATGTCTTGTCAAAACGGTGGCATCATCACCTCCAACCAGACAAAATATAACCTTTTATTGACCCACAACTTTGAAAACGTAAATCTCTCTAAGAGGAAAGAGTGCTGTGCAGAAAACACACAACAACTGTACCTGAATCATAGCAGATACTTGATTTTCTGTTCAACAAGAAGAGTGAGGGGAAACAAACGGAAAAAGATTTACAGTGTTTTGCCCACAATTGTGAGCAAAGTGATATATTTTGTTTTGGGTTGTAGATAGTGGTCTCAGCCTACAGGCCCAGGGAAACATTTAGCTGTGTAGTACTCCCTCTTCTTCAATACAACACTATTCTGTTTCACCTCCTCAGTCACTGAGAGAGTAACATAAATCTCACAAAACAGAACGGAATAGGCATTCAGTTTTAGGAGCCTAGTGGTTAAAATTGATATTTACAGGGAAAACGTGTTTTCACAGGAAGTCTCTCAAAATGGGAATGCACTCCACTGTGCAACCTTGTTAGAATGCTTTTTAGAAGAATCAAAAGAGCTTGATGAAGAAACAAGACTTTCAGAGCTAATTTAAGGAGATAGACGATTAGTGGCTTTAGGTTGAGAGAATGGTGAAATACAAAAAAGCAGATTTTGAGGGGGTGAAACCATATTTTAAAACTATTGCCCACACCAGGATAGAGAATTATTAGTATCTATCTGAACTATTCTGCACATTCCTCAAAGGTCTGTTCCTCACACAGACCTCTTACCAGCGACGAAAATAAATTAGAAGGCAAACCAACTGCTCTCAGCTATATTCCATTTTTACGGTATCTGACCTCTGTAAGGGAACATGTTCTGCAAGAACCATCTCAGAAATAAGCTATCCGAAAGGAAAGAAGCATGTCTGCTGACATCATCTACACCACAACTCTGACATTTCACATGGGGAAGAAGTTAAACCAGAAAGTGCCTTCTGTCTTTTATTCCATACCAAAAAAATTGGAGGAAGCCACCTAGACTTATATATGAAATTACCTCTTCTACTCAATTCTATGTCACAGACCATTTTAACTATAACATGCTTAACAAAGCATCTATTGTGTCCAAAACCTGCAATATTTGATTGAGAGCAGGGATCAATCTATAGTCAATAGACAATCTAAAGTCAATCACAATCTATAGCTGTTGGCCACAAGCCACTAAATCAAAGTGAAACAGAAGGAAACTCCTACCAACCAAGCCTTCCAAACCCCATATCTGCATTTTCACTTGTGCAAACAGCAGCAGAATATCTCCAGGGGTGCAGCAGGACCCTCCTCAAATGCAGGGATTCAAGGGAATTTTTATTCTCAAACAAGGTAGTAGGCATATATCTGAATTATCTTTATGCCACTGAGGAACTGGAGGCTATCTCCCTCAAAATACATATCTATAACCTTAATTACTTCATGGAATCAAGAACATCATGTACCAGTGTCTGCAATCTGTACTTCCATGCAATCATTCCCTTTACTTTACTAGACCATGTTGACATTACATTACATTTGGGGAGGTCTTTCCTTATGTTTCTTCAAGCCTTTTATCCTTTTCTTATTCTATGATACTGCTGTGTTCTTTAATGGGTTTAATGCATTACACATGGACAGAGAGAAAGTGAGAAAGAGTGTGTGTTCATATATTTCCCATAAAAACAACATTTATCATCTACAGACTGTCAATTAATGAATTTAGACAAAGAGAAAAATCTCATAATAAAAGATGACTGCAAGTGAGTAGCCAGAAATAACATGGAAAGTGAAAATGCTCTAAAAATAATTAAGGCTTGGAAAGTTGGCCAAGACATTTAGCAGCCAAAATACCCACTGGCCTCTGACATATTGGCCTGTGGTCTCTAAGACATTCTTTTAGTTCTCACTTTGTCTCTTACCTTCCCTGTGATCACACTGCCAGTATAAGGGCAATTAAAATGTATGGGAGGCTGCTAAGCAGCTTTTCAGCACATGCTGTGTCCCTTGGCCAGACGGTACCAAGCGAAGGAAATGAAGAAAACACCTTGAAAAAAAAAAATCTGGTAAAAATTAAGGCAAACTCTGAGCATTAAAATGTTCTCCTCTCAGGAGAGCATTTTAAATGAGAGCTTTCATTGTCCCAGTGAGGGGTGTGACAGCCCAGAGGAGGCTGGGTGATGGTGCTGTATTAACTAACTGTGGGCAGTCCTTCTGTTCACTGATGACATTTTGTGCAACACCAGCTATTGTAGATGATGGCATTTTCTATCATAGGTCTCATAAAAAGGCCAGATTCCATTCCTGCACCTTACATGAGGGCAGGTTCAACCCTTAAGGAGCACTAATATTCTACTACTTGCAGCCAGCTTATTCCAAGCACAGCTTCATCCTGCTGAGCCCTGGACATGGGTAGAGTGATCCTCCCACCTCAGAGCTGTGAAACCACAGTGTGGAGGCATCAGGAGCACCCAACCACCATCAGTCAGGCCCACAGGAGTTTACCCAAACAGCATTTCCATCCGTTGCTTTTTCTGTAAATAAACATTTGCAGCTACAGTACATCTCCTACTCCCAGAGTAGGTCCAGCTGCTCTGTGTTTCAAGGTGAGGCAAATTGTGCCCTAGGAATGCTAATAACAAAAGTCTCTTCTTATGTGAAGTATTGTTGTATGGCTTCTGATTTTGTTTGGGATTGATCTGAAAAATGTCTGCATGAACTAATTCCAAGCCTAAATGTGAGGTACTCTCTGTTATTTTTTGTCTTGTTTAGTGTGAGTTGTTCATCTGGTCAATTAAAACCCCACTGCACTGCTCTTGTTCTCCGGGTGGGATGTTGCTTTTCAAACAGCAACTTTAAGTACTCAAAAATGGCTAAAATCTGTAATTTTTTAGCCCCATTATTCATATTGGAGTCAACAAAACACAACGGGTAATGAGCAGCAATTATGTATTAATATGCAAATCAAGGAATTGTAATAAGAAAAATCAACCCTTTCATGCACATAAATATCCACAATATTTTTTTTATTTTTAATTATTTCATTTGTCAATAAATACCATTCATTCCTCTTTTGACACTTTCTATGTTCTTCTTTGACCTCCACAGTGTTTTTTCTCAGCTCATCCCCAGTCACTGATTAACTATTTTCAGATTTTCCTTTGATTCTCTTTGATGAGGATTTTGTACACACAGTGGATTAAAGAACAAAGCCAAGAAGTTGGAGGGGACAGGGCCTTGGGGGCAGGGATTGTACTATTTAGACAGCAACTGGAAAACCAAGAACTTGCTAAAGCGAAATAAAGGACTCAAATGTTGATATGCACTAATTGCAGATTAAATGCTAGACTTCTGTTGCTGACTGTACACCATCCATTGCCAAGTTCAAATAGCTAATGTATTTAGAGTGGAAAAAGCAACCCTCTGTAAAGGACTGTTTCTAATGCCACAGCATTAGAAACTTTGGAACAGCATTAGCACTATGGAAGTGAAGCAGAGTGCTGAGAGTAGGCATTCTCTTGGAAGTTAAAATTCACAGGCAGGTACATTTTTGGGTCTGAAAATGCCCTGGTTTGAACCCTCCAAGGCTGCAACTGAAAGGCTCTGCAGCTTCACACCAGGTCAACTGGACATAAAGAAAATGGCATGTGACACTTTTGAAGGGAGACTTTGGGAGAAGGGCTGGGAATTCAGCAAAAGGCAAGAAGCAAAGTGGCAGCTCCAGGAAAGGGAGACTTGGAGACACTGTATTCCTTCTGACCTGTTTGTCCTGCCCTCCTCTGCCAGTGACACTTACCCAGGCACTGGAAGGTAAAAACCACAAGCAAACTGCCTCTGGTGCTCTAAAAAGCCACTGGTTGGTAAGATGGCAGCTGCATAACAGGTGAAAATGGGCTCTATCCACTACATTAAAGCTCCAATTTAATTTGGCATAAAATCACTTGCAAATCAAGCAGATGTGACACAACCATTCTCCCTTGTGTTTGGCCACGTCTGGGAACTACAGCCACAGCTGTTTTGTCTTCCATGCACTGCTGTAATGAACCATCAGTAAAAATAAAAAACATACTCCACCCCTGCACTTGTTTCCCTTTAAGACTTATTTGAATTTTTCTTCTATTCAGGCTCTGTCTATCCTGATAATAACAATAATCTTTACCAGTGTCTTCACTACAAAAATGTGGAATGTCTGCATGACCTGCCTGCACACCTCAAAACACTCTGTTTTATTTTAAACAGTGCACATTTGCAGACTCCAATCAGCATGACTCATGGATACAGTCCATTGTGAAAGGCCGCTGCACCACTGTCCTCAGCTCTGATTTAATAAATGACTTTTGAAGTGAAGTCTCAAAAAGGATTCTTGAAGCTTTTCAAAAGGTTTCAGTAAAACCTTTTACTCCTGATAGAGTCTGATGCTGATACTTACACATGACTTTCAAAGGAACTGATATCCCCAAAATGACATGCCACTTGCAAGGTTTCATCAGATGATCTGAAAAGCTAAACAGATTTACTCCTAGGTATTGGGTTTGTATTGCTTTATATTTATATTTAAAATAAACACATTCTAATTATCAACTCTTCTCTGCCTTCTTCTGGTTTCTGTGTTACCTTGTGTTTGAACTCCCTTCTGTGCTGTTCTTGCTTAGCTCAGTGCTGAGAGCTGACCTTTTATTGCAATGAGAAACAAGGCCTTGGGCAAGGCAAGTACAAAATAAATGGACCAAAGTAAAATCTGACGGATTGCTAGTGTTTTAACATCAAACTGCTAATGCAAACATTATTCCTCATTAATCACTTCACCTTCCGAAATTCCCTCCACCTTAAATTAGCCTCCACGTGCCACAGCACTGCCCTCACTGACGATTCACACACCCTAAAATGTAATTCCAACCCGTGTCTTCTAAGGGGTGGTTTAATTCTTCCGGAGGAACCGTGAAACTGTTAAATTCTTTTCTTCAAATAGATGCTATGTCCTTCTTCTCTGACCCCAGAATACAACCCGGAGCTAAATGTCAGTGTTCTGCCTGCCTGTGGTTGAGCCACGGAGTTTCTCAGAGGGTACTGCTGGGTGCTGTAACTGGGCGCTTCTGCCACACACCCTCCCCCCCAAAAAAAACCATTCAAAAAGAAAAAGACATTTCTTTCTGAGCTATCCTGGTCATGAATTTCTACCAAATCAGAGCAGCATTGTGCCAGACAGCAGCGAGCAGGCGGTTTAGGGGTTACTTCATTCTTTTTGAGGAATTCCACAAAGCTGGTGGGGCAGGCCCAGGCTGTAGAAAGGACTGCATGGCAGCACCCAAAGAGCACACCCAGTTCCATCCTAATGCTCTGGGGAGCAGGGGCAAGTCCTGCTGATGCATCAGCAAGCCCACAAGTACCACTGAAGAAGCAGCAACACAGGACAAACTAATGATTTGGAAGAAATAAACTGGGCGTCATCTTTTATACCTCACCTAATTGAGGGAGGGAGGACACCACATATGTCACTGTTATGCTCAGTAACTCCCTGCAGACAACTCAGCAAACTTTAAGAAGGTTTCTACAGGAGCATCTTCCAGGTCAGATCCTGAAAAAGCAATTTTAATGATGTTAAAAAAAGAGCATCAAAGGAGTTGTATAAACAGGAATCTCCAGAAAATTTATTTCTCCAGGGCACTCTCCAGTCAATTCCCTTTGTAGGACTTTACAGAAATGAATTTTGAGTCTCCCTACAGCACCACAACTGCTCCCAGTTTTACCTGGAAACCTTTGTGTTCAAGAAGCAGCTCTGTATTATATCCAGCAATGTAGGACAGGATGTCTTTGATCTCAGAAGAGATGGTCTAATGATTAAATCATCGTGTGTGTGTAAAACAGTTTAGTCACTTGTACCACTGATTTCTCAGTGCTATGCACACACTGATCAGGATCCTGCCTCAGAACAGCAGTTTTCTTCTAATGCCTCACAGACTTTTGCTCTGACAGTCCAGCCTGTTGCTCTGAACAACTTTGGTTAATTTACCTTGCTTCCATGGTATAAAAACAGTGCCAACCCACCACAATGCCATTACCCCCTCAAACTTATGGAGGGGTCGTTTCAGCCAGACATTCACTCAGTGACATCTATTTCTGCAGCTTTCTAAGCTCTCTCAGCCTTTTTACACATCAGGCTCCTTCATCCCATAGCCACAATAGTCCTCATTTACACTGAAGAGCACTGGAATGGTTTACAAAGTGTGGAAGGTAATTGCAGCATCATAATTGTTCTTCCTCTAAATTTACTCTCAACAATGAAGACATCAATGCTCTCATTAACTTTATCTTGCCTTAATACCTATATTATATTTTTGGCAACCATTCAGTTATCCAACTGACCTTTCTTTCCACTGCATAGACAGCTCCTTCTTGTCAGCAGAGAAAACTGGTTCGCTGCTGAACCAGAAAAAGGAGAATTTCTAACAAATTGGTCAAAAATCCTAGTAAATTGGAATCAGAGTAAGACAAAAATTTGATCCATTTATTTCTGGGTTAATGGTCAAAGTTCCCTAATTATATTTGAGTTAGTGTGTCCTTCTTTTTCTCTCTACATACAACGCAGCACGTGCATAAAACTAAAGTATGCTCACAAGCAGGTGCAGATCCATTCCTTCCAAAGTTTTAAGGGATTGAACTGACAACAAAAGAGCAAAAACCTAAAATGTCCTGGAAAACAGCTTTGGGAATTAAGTTGAGTAACCGACTTGTTTCTTACAGGTACAAATAAATGACATCCAAAATAAGTGATTTACAGAAGCCCTGATTTATTAGCTGATGTCAGAGTTGGCAGTTTAGTTAAAAAACTTCAGAAACACAAATTTCTTCTCAGATGATATTCGGCCACTAAGTTTACCTTTATGCTGGAAAATCAAAGTGAAAAGCTCACCAGTAGTTAGATAGATAATGATTTGGTTTGTTTTATACACTGCAACTACTCAAAATCAGACTGCTGACATGTGATAAGCATCCTTTAGTAGAAAGCTCATAATGCTGACATGAAAAAGCTGCTTAATCCATTAAGGATTTAAGGAAAGCAAGGATTGTAGGGAGATTTATTATATATACATATTTTTGTTTATTTTTGGCCTAATAGAATAAAGGTTTGGACAAAGAAACTTGCTCATTTTGTACATGTAAAGCCTTCTTTAAGGCTGGTATAGAAGAAGTCTCTAACATTAAATGCAAATTGAGAATCTTTGCTGAACTTTATAAGAGCCAAAACAGTTAACTCCCTTCTTATAAACCAAACCCCTAAAAGGCAGAAGGCAAAGTGCTTATGATGAAGACTCTAAGTGAGGGTTGTGGTTATTATTTTGTCTCTGTTAGGTCTTCAAACAGAGGCTAAATCTCAAGTGGTCCCCCAGGAACTACCAAAGATATTTTCTCCTCTACGATGTTTATAAGGAAAAAAAACAGGAAAAAAACCCCTCTCATTTATGTTAATTCCTTTGGAATTCCTACAGGAAGCCTCACAGTCTGAAGGCTCTGCAGCATGTCACTGTCTGTTCATGCTGCCCGTGCTCTACGAATCCAATGAGTTTTCCTTCTATCAGTGTTATTTAGTGGATGGATTCTTTCCATCAGCTGCTTTCACATACTCTTCCATATCATGCTCTTCCATCTTCCACATCATTCAAAACACGTCTCAGACTATTGCCATCTCTTTTTTCTGGATAGCTTTGGACTCTGTCAGGTCCTGGCATATATAATACATTTATTTCCTTTAATATTGGAATTTTTCCTGAAGCAATTACTTTCAAATGCCTTCAGATATCTGCCTGTATCTTGGGTGAATTCTTGCCTTATTAAGGTAGAAATACATGTGAGCTCCTGTCAGGGAACAGCAAAGTGGAACTTGCCCTTACATTGCAGATTTTCAATGACCAGAGCCATAGTTAGCTGCTGAAGTGTTATGCAGATTCCATACGTTATTCCTGAGTTTGTGCTTCTGCCAAGCAGAATTCTGTTAATTATTTTTCCTCCCGTGTTGCTTTATTTTGTAAAGTACTGCTACCGGTGAGTTTTAGAGCTCTGAACAGATTCCTTTTTCCCCCACAACAGTAATAATTTTTCAATTGCTAATGACAGTGCTGCTCACAGTGTATTATTTTACCTGTGGCATTGACATCCTGTCCCAAAAACTTGTGTACTGGTTGCCCTCAGCTGAGACAGGACTCAGTTGAGCCGAGTATGGACTTGGCATCCCTCCACCTCTCAGGGTCAGTGCCAAAAGGGGAGAGGTGGGGCACTGCACCTGGAGTTTGATGCCATATCTCTGGTCACATAAACACAGGCTGGATGTCTGCACCACATGTGAAAGCTGCTTTTTTGTCGTTCTGATATTTATCAAAATGCCCCAGAATCACTGGCGGAAGACGCTGTCAAAACTTCTTAGCATCTGGGAAGTTCGCGGCAAGACTCTTTTTGCAACACGGAAAGGTTTTGGATGTGCTTTTGAAAGGGAAAAAATTGCTCCAAACCCCTTCCGGACCTACCCCCGGGTTGTTTGGTCCCTTAGCTTCACCTCACTGACTCTTTTCTCCCCCTTTCCCCTTCTCCCCCAAGCAAAGGCTTCCATGCCATGTGAGCAGCTGCCAAATCTTTGCCATTTTTCATGGCACAGAAAATTCCTGGGTTTTGACAAAGGAAAATGACAAGAGGCCGCAAAACATCACCCAGTCATAATTATCCAATAAACACGAAACCAGTGTGTTTATATTACCTTGTGTCTTTATATTACCTTCAATCACCCCAAGAATTAAACGGTACTTACTGATTTGAGAGACCAAGTGATTACCATGCAAAGAATATTTTACACTATATATTTCTCTGCATTAAATTCTCCCTCTCCAAATCACATTAATTTATTATTTGTCTTCACCCGGAAATGAATCACCTTACCTTCTTATATGGATACTTTTTCCACAATTAAACTTGCTTCAAATCCATTTCATATCTACTGTTTTCAAATTAGCATAAACTTAAATCAGGAATAACAAATAAACTAAAATTTTCCCTACAAATATCATACAGGTGTCTGATGGCCGTGACCTCTGAAAAACAATTTCTTGAAAGAAGTAGGTAAGATATGTGATTTCTTGATAAAACTAGAAAAGCAAAGTGCAGGAAAACTGTTGGAATAGATCCTACTCCTGTCACAGACTTCCTCCTCTGTATCTCCATCTAAAAGCTCCCTGCTCCATCATTGCTGTCTGCACAGTTATGCAAAGAGTAAAACACTTTTAATTTCAAATGGGCAGAATAGTCTGATTACTATTTCTAATTATATTTTGCTAATATTCACTGGAATTTTAATTGCATTACAGCCTAGCCAACAACCATCTTGGGCAGTTTCTAGTGACTGCCTAGAAGGAGGATGTTTTAAGTTAAAAACTGAGAGTGCTTGTAGACTGGAATGGTACATGGAGTGGTCTTTTCTAAGGTAAGAGTTACAAGATAGCTCCTTGTCTAATTTACTTTGCCTCTTGATTTTTGCATTCTGTCCACTTTATGTTCAATTTTATTATTTTTCAATTTCCTCAATTACATATTTGTTGTTCTAGAGTAAATCTCTTAATCTTCAAAACGTTCTGAAGGAGAGAATCCCAGGAAATTTTGCAAAGCATATTCAATCACTGGAAGGAGGATATGCTTTTAAACCCTTCAGGTTCTTGCACTCCAAGGGAATCACAGGAGAGAGGACACAGCTCCTCCACTAAGACACAAAGTTGATTTGAGGATCAATTATCATGGAGCAGGAGGCCTTGATGACTGACAACATTGGATGAACCCATTTCTGTATGTTCTTGCCCCAGAAATTAATGTGCAAGTCACAATGGCTGTCAGATGTCCAGCAAAATGATATCCAAATGCTTTTCATGAGCAAATAATGCCCACAAACAACCTTAGGCTTCCAGAACTACTGGGTTCCTTGAATTTTCCCTTTCTCTGGTCCTCGGTTCCACTCAAGATTGCACATTCAGCACTGCAACATCTGAAGAAAAGAATTTTTTTCTTGTTGTTTCACCTCTTTCTTGGAAGATGAGGAATAATACTTAGGAAAACTTGACATTTGATCCAATCTCTGAAAGCTGGAGTTTCCTTTTAGGCCTTTAATGATTTTTCTGTCTTTCAGGACAGCATTGTGAACAACCATGGTTAAGGGCATGGGGTTAGTCTGTTCATCTTCTAGGCTTTCTGTAAATCATTCTTAAGCTCTGAGATTCTCTCATTTTCTCCAGTTACCTCCTTTTAGTCCTGTATTATTTTCAAATTCTCTTTGGAGCATATTTCCTGTGGACTGGTCCCATCTCCCTTTTGGTGAGATGCAGATTTTTTTCTCAGGTGTTCCACCTTGAACCTACTCCCTTCATGACAGCCCTTTAAGACACATGTAGCTTTCCAGATGCATTTCATTGAATCCTGGAGGTCTGTTCTCAGCATCATAATTCAGCTCTTTCTTTCTGCTTTGGAGGAGACTGAACCTTGTGGCCTTCATTTTTCCAAAAACCTCCGGTCTCCTAATTAAGCATAGAGTGCAAGCAGCCAGAATTTTAAGAAAATCCATGAACACTTGAGCACTGATGTTCTGAAAATCTACCCATCAGCTTCACTCTAGCATTTTTAATTTTTTTATATTTTATTTTATATTTTATATTTATATTTTATATTATTTTTATATTTCATATTTTATTTATATTTATATTTTATATTTTTTTATTTTTTAATTTTTATTTTTTGAAATTAGTCCTTATTTTATTGACAAAATACCAATAAAACAGATGGGTGGTAATCTTTTGGGTATTTGTGCAAATGCATACAGTAACTTTATGAAATCCAGACAGTTTTTCTCCACACACATCTTCTTTTACATCAGCCACTATACAGACTGAATGAACTTAAGACCAGAAGCAACAGGTCTAAACTCTGTGCAGTAATCATTCCTGGGATAAAAGAAATATGTGATTGTCAGCAGACAAAGTATGGAGACATTTGGGGAGGGAGAGAACAATAATTAGACTTTAACTAAGAAAAGAGCAAGCCATCTGCTTGAAGAAAAGATGGAACATAGTGATGAGACACCTTCTGTGAGAGAGGGATTATCAGAAGGCTAAAAAGGAGGATTATGTTGCACTGCTAGTTTTTACATACCCTTAGAAGAATTCATTGTAACCTAAGAATGAAATACTATATTCTAGCTGACTGGTGAACTCTAGATTGCATTGGTAAGGAAGATTTGTCACTGCAGGACACGTTTCTTGAGAAAAAGGCTAAATTAATAAAGTTACCGAAGGCCTCAGTGTTATTTTCCTCCAGCAAAAGGAGCTGTGGAGTGATGCAGTAGTACTGTTTCTGTGCCCATATTTAAGTGAAGAGAAGGAAATCACAATGAGTATATCAGTACTGCACATAAATTCACGTTGCTTCGCTCCAAATCAGAAAAAAAGCAAATTCACATCTAAAAGGAATGTTTGTTTTGCACTGTATCACTGCCAAAAGTGCATGCATAATGCCCCTTTGAAAACAAGTTTAATCTGCCCCACTGGTGAACCATATATTGCGTGGCAGATGTACAACATAAGGAAAAATCCAAACCAGTAGCATTTCAACAAGGACCCTTCTCACAAACAACTGCATTTTGCAGTATTTAGACAGGGAAAGTTCAACTGATGGTTTTCCTGCAGGGTGGCTTAGCTGGAGAAGGCAGAGGAATTCAGCCAGTGTTGGCTTCACACCGGTCCTGGGGTGTTGTGGAGGCACAACAACCAGCCTGGCTCACGGCTGCTAAGGCTGGTGCATGTGGTCACAGTGCACCCCACAGAGCTGATGGCACACTCCTGCTTTGAGATTGATATCTGGGGAGAAGAAATTTTTTTCTTGTCATGTCTGCCAGTGATAGACAACCACGACTCTCTGTGCTTGAAATTAGCATGACAATGCAGGGCAGATTAATCCGTATTTTTTGGGAATTCAGCTGCAGGTTGACCCTATTGGGGCCAGTTGGACTTGGCTGCTCTGCAGAGGTGAACCTTACGTGACTCTGTTCAGACAGACCTCAGAAACCATGGGAAGCAGATCCCTGACATGCTCCTGGACTTGCCAGTGGTAATTCAAAACAGAACACAGAAAAACAAAAAAATCAGGACAATTTTGTTTATTTCTCTCCCACCTACAGAGGTTATACTGATCCATTTCCACTCTGAGCTCCCTCTCTATCAGAGAAGAATAATTCCCTACTGGTGAATAGTAAAGTTTAATTAACATTTATGAACTGCTGTCTAATATTCATGTGGAATTAAACAGAGAAAGAACTAACAACAAAGAGAATATACAATTCAAAACAAAGCTGGATGTAAATGTAGGGCGTACAGTCATGAATCTCATTTTCCACTTCTGTGTGGTGCGATTTAAAGTACATTTTTAACCTGCCATTTGTGCAGAGGAGAACAAATACTACACAGTATTTTTAAACAAATACGTGTGTTTGAGACCAGATGACACATAATACAAGATAGAATACAAGTGGAGTTCCCCTTTGCTTTGCATCATTTTATTTCTCCTTCTTCTGTTTCCATATCACATTATTTTCTCTTTCTTTTCTTCACAGTCTCTGCTGGTATCTCTGCTTGCCCAGGCCTGAACGCTTTGCTCCGTGTTCCAAAAGTCTCAAAGACTTTTGAGATGTAAAATCCAAACTAAGTTTCTTAATAAGTTAAGATTTTTGCTTCCTCTGCGCATGAAATGAGAGGAAAACCTTCATCCTTCTCTCCAGGGTAAACCCTGCCAAAAGAAACTGGGGGAAACATTAATTTCTCGAATCCTAAATGCTATCCAGCTAAAGGCTTGATGCACCAAAAATGATGAGACTCACTGGTTTTATAAGAAAGGCATTTAATTTGTAACCAAAAAAATTTTATAAAAGCCATGTCCTTATAAAATAATGGAAGAAATAATAAAAACACAAACAGAGCATAATGGAATCATGAGCAAGACACAGAATATATGACTTGGAAAAAACCAACCAACCAAAAACACTAACAACAAAGCAAACTGAAGAAAACATGTTGATGAACAGGACAATTATTACAGTCAAGTTCGTTTTCATGTATGCAGAGCAAAATTTAATAATGAATTTTAAATTTTTAATTGAAAAACTACTTAACATTGACTTGAAAAAAATGAGTTCTGGGGACTGATTCTCCATGAAGAGCAACCACCATTCACATCACCCTGACCCTTCAGTCCTTGGAGGGATCAAACAGGAACCCAAAGCTCCCTTCAGCTTGCTTCTCATCCCTTCTTTAAAATTAAGTTTATTAGATCAAAATCAGACCCAAAACTTTGTCATTCGCAACAGTATTTTAGAATATTATGCCTCATGAAATAAGAAACACAGATCCTGTGAAAAAGAGACCCAGTAATTCTGAACAGAGCCCTTAGGATATCTCCAGGAAGAATTAGGAGGTTTGTGCAAATTCCAATCAACTTCCCCTCAGTTAAAGGGTACTTCTTCCATCTTTTGTCTTCACATCTGAAAAATATACTTCACAATTGCTGTGTTTCCTGTCAGATGTGACTGAATGTAATTCTTGAGTGATGTTGTCTAAGTGCAATGCATTAGCTTCATTTGTCTAAGTGACATTTCATTCATAATGACACCTTCATTCAGGTTTCTTATGCCACCTTAAGCCATCATGATAATTTATTATCATCTTAGCCATGTGACCATAGAAGCACTTTTAGTGTGAAAAGTGCCACACAAACAGAAGGCATTTAACTATCATAATATGCCTCTAATTTGCACATCTCCCTTGGACCTATTCTAAATTACGTGTTGAATAATTTATTCTGAAACCTTCAGAAAAAAAGTCTGATGTAATCCCGAGAAACTGAAGCATGTTTTCAGATGAAACAGCCTGTATTCATCCTGTTCACAAAGGGGGGGCAAAAAGAATATTGCCAATACCAACAGCTCTACAGGCGCTAACAGAGCATCTGGTGGTTTTCAGAAAGTTCAGGCTTCAAAAGCTGGGATTCTAATAAAAACACTTTAATTTGGAACAGGGTTTATCTCCAAGCCAGCAATGAGGAGAGAGCTTGAACATTTAATCCAAGCATACATTTATGGCTTAAACCCCGGAATAAGTAAAATTATATCATAATTTTAAGAATAATCTAAGGGTTGATTCTCAAGTTGTGTTATTAACACAGTTGGAAACTTCTCGGGTTTTTTATACACTATTCATCTCAATAGAAAGATTTATATATCACCGCTCTCTTCCTCAAAACATTACAGGGAGGAAAACTGAGTGTGCCCTGAAAAGCACCTGTCAAGACCCTAATACTTTTATGGTTAACTAATACACCTTCAGGCAATTGACTCCTACTGACATTTCTGGCTCTTCATAAATCTCAGGAAAATTAAGTCTGCTGACAGCACAATTCTTGGGCCCACTGATATCTCCTCTCTTCTGACTCCACTGCCTGTCCCAGCTGCCGGCTTAATTGCTGATTTACTGCGCTGTATTTGCAGTTCTGTCATATTTATTCATTTCTTTTAACTTCTCTGTCACCCTGAGCTCATTGTCATGGAGGCCTGATATTTCCAGGAAGGTCTGGCACACCTTCTTATGAGTTCTCTCGTCAGTTCTCTCAAGCTCTGACTGATTTTCCTTCCCTACCTTTTCCTAGTCTTCTTGCAAGCCTTAGATTCTGCATGTAGTCAAAGCAGCCATCCAGCTTTGAATGTCACATCACTGGGAGGCTTTCTGTTTTCTCACTGCATACTGGAACAGGTGGAAGTGAGGAATCAGTGAGGAATTTATCCAGAATTACTACTGGCATTACACACAGTGCTGCTGCAAGGCTGAAACATGGGCAGCCTCTTAACTCGCCAGTCAATTCCTAAATAACTTAAGAACAACGTTGGGAGGACTGTACAATCTCTGATCAAATTTAAAATAGATTGCTGGAATAAATACTGGAGGCAGTGATGGGGCTTTAAATCATCAGAACCATCAAAGCAATCCAAAAATAACCAACTGCAGCTCGCAGCCATTTGATTTCAATTTAGAGTATAAGTAATTGGGGGTTCTAGTTATTTCCGGGTTTCATGTTTGATCTTCTGCTTTTTAGACTGTTGTGATATTTTATAACATGAGAAAGCCCATCTCTCCTTTATCTAAAGGACTAGTAAAAGCAGTGCTTCGTGTGTATAAAACTACAAAACCTGTGGCTTGTCCTGTTGTAGCATTTGGAGATTTTGGGAAAGGGGGCAGGGAAGAGGGATTTTTACATTCTCTGCTAAATCCTTTTTTTTTTTTTTCTGCAATTGTGCAGCAGTTCAGCTTTGCAGTAGGAGGTGCTGAGCTCTGAACATACCTTGCAGGGCTTTGACTTCTGCTTAAAGAGCACTTTAAAGGGGACATGATCAGTGGCCAAAATACTTGGCTAAGGCTCAGAACACAGAAGCTGCTGTCTCTTGTGGTTGTCCAAAGTCCTAAGACACAGCTGCATTACCAAAACCTAGAAGGAACTTCCTTCCAATGAATAAAGCATAAGCATGCACATAAATAAAACTGATAGCAGCTCATAGCCTGTGTCCCTCAGACACCAAACTAACTGTCCACTTATCCTGATGGAAAAGAATCTTATCTCCTATGCAGAAGGTCCAAAATTTGTAAAAAAATTTGTCCTCCAATTGCTTTTTAGGAGAGAAAGAAAATCTTAAACCAGCCCCTGTCTGCAGGTCCAGCAAGGTGCTCTTTTCATTTCCCCCAGAACTACAGAAATGCCACACAGAAATTTTTGAATGCCAGCAAAGTATTTGGATGCAAGATGTGGAATCTGATGCATTGCAAAGACTTTGGAGGTTCCATATTGCACATAAAGCACCCTGTAGGTAATGCTTTTTATTCTTTTTAGCAAGAGGGTCTTGTTTTTTGCCTCCCTTTGCTGACTCCTGACGGTGATATTTTTCCATGCTGGAATGTCTGTTGTGTGTTATAGAGAGCAGAACTTGCTCACCCCTATTGCCTGCCCTTGAAGATGAAGAGCAGCCAGAGCCTCATCAGGAATTCAGCTTGAAGAAATGAGCACCTCTTATCACTGCTCTCAACAGCTACAGATAAGCCTCCTCGTTCCCCTTGTTGTCCACAGCACAGCTCTTAATTTTGGATCATTTCCTGCTGTATTGTCAAGTACAAAAAGGAACTTTCTGAGCTTTCATTTGTGCCTCTTGCCACTGTGTTGGCACACTTGCATTTTATTAGGTGACCACAAGAGAAATTAGTGTTGAAACTTCATACAAAGGAAAACACCTTCCTCCTTCCTTGCAACTGAGTTCTTCTGCCGATATTTAGATCCTTAGGGAGCTCCCCCTGTCCTATTCAGGAGTCAGAAGGTAATTAAATCATGCCTTTTCTGGCAACAAAGGAATTATATGCAGTGGAATGCATAGGTTGGCCAAAAAAAAATCCCTGAGCTGGCCTCTTTCCCACAAAGGAAACTGGTTCGAGAACACAGCACTGTTTCAAACGGTTCATATGGAGAGGTTCAGGTTGACTGGAAGTTGGGAAATGTTGTCCCAGTTTTCAAGAAGGGTACGAAGGAAGACCCTGATAACTACCTGTCATTCTCACTTCAGGCCTGGTAAAATTATGGAGAAGTTTATTCTGGAAGTTATTGAAAAGCCCTTGAGCAACAATGCAGTAATTGGTCAAAGCCAGCATGGGTTCATTAGGGGGAAAGTCCTGCTTTGCCAGCTTAACCTCTTTTCATGACAACATTCCCCCTGCAGTTGACCAAGAGAAGACAGTGGATGTGGTTTTTTCCAGATTTTACCAAAGTTGTCAATATTTTCTCTCACAGTTTCCTTCTGGACAGACTGTCCAGCACACCAATAGGAAGGTGAAAAAATGCTGGATGAGGAGTTGGTTAGCAGGTCAGCCTCAGGGGGTTGTAGTAAAAGAGGCTGGAGGCCAGTCACCAGTGGGATTCCACAGGGCTCAATGTTAGGGCTGTTCTCCTTAATGTTGCTATAAATTATCTGAAAGCAGGAATTGAATGTACACTGAGTAAGTTCGCCAATATTAAAGTAAGAGGATCTATGGATTCCCTCGAGGGCAAAGAGGCCTTACAGAGAGTTCTGGATAGACAAGAGAACTGGGCAGTCACCCACCATGCAAGGTTTTAAAAAGCAAGTGATGGATTCTCTACCAGGGGTTGGGAAAACCTGGTTCAAACAAACTGGGGGATAAGAATCTGGAGAGCAGCCCCTCAGAAGGAGATGTGGGGGTTTGGTTTGATGGCAAGTTTAATATGTGCCAACACTGTGCCCTGGCAGCCAAATGGCCAGTTGTGCCCTGGGGTACATCAGTCTGTTGAGGGAGGTGATTGTCTCACACTGTGCTGGTTTGGCCTTTCCTTGCGTGCACTGTCTGCAGTTTTGGGCACCTCAATTTGAGGACATCAAACTGTGAGAAGCTTGTCCAGAGTGACTAAGGGGCAAAAGGCATCAAGGGCAAGACTTATGAAAGGCAGCTGAGATAATTTGCTTTGCTCCACTTGGAGGCTGAGGGGTGACACCATTTCTATCTGCACCTTCCTCCAAAGGGGCAGGGGAGAGGGAGGTGCTGGGCCCCTTTTTCTGGTGACCAGCAACAGGACAAGACAAAATGGACTGCAGCTTCATCAGGGAAACACTCAGTTTGGACATTAGGGAAAGCTCTGTCACTGAGAATGTAGTTGGTCACTGAAACACACTTCCTAGGGAAGTGGTCACAACACCAAGTCTGACAGAAATCATGGAGTGTCTGGACAGTGCCCTTAGTTAGATGTTTTAGTTTTAGGTAGTCCTGTGAGGACCAGAGAGTTGGATCCAATGATCCTTATGGCTTCCCCCCAGCATAAGATATTCTGTGATTCCTTCCATGCAGAGGGCAAATACTTGGGTAGGTCACTGTTAACTGTGATTCTGCTGTGCTCAGATTCAGGTAGCTGTCCAGCAGAGACCTTGGCTTTGTTTCAAGGGTTTTCTGAATTTGCCATTTAAAACAGATTATCCTATTCAATGATTCTTTCTGGAAAACAGAGAATTCCTGTCACTCTAGGATTTTCACAGTCAGAAAAAGCGAGCAAGTGATTTAGGGGTTTACTGTGTCTTAACATCTTTGGACTGACCATTGTTGTGCTGGTGATTCGCCTCCTTGCTCCTGCAGGTTTTCAAAGCATCTAGATTGAGAGACCTACTTATTCTGTATTCAAGAAAGAAGCTGATTTAAGTCACAGTTAAAACACTGCAACAGCCTTGTACAGACCTTTAAATCAACCCTTTATTACAGGTGCTTTTCCAGACTTCAACAATTCTGCAACAACTTCTACTTCTTCTAATTAAGGCAGCACCAAAGCCACCAGTTCTCTATTTTTTTTTTTCCCAAAACACAGCACAGCATATCTGTTGCAACATTCAGGTCAGAACATTCCCCTGGAGTGGTATACCCATCATTGTCCTGTACCTTCCCAATTTATTACCATCACTTCACGAGCTCTGCTCCCCCCTTTGCGTGCAGAGCTCAGGCTAATGTAACATGTCAGATTGCACGGCCACGGCTCCGCACGCCGAGGATCTGCACAAATAAGAAATGTACCAAAAAGGCACTGAGTCAGGACACCGCTCCAGGGCCGACCTAGATGTGTTTCAAATCCCCCACTCTGTCAGAGACTGAAGGAACACGAAGGAAAAGTCTCACAATAACAGCAGTGGACAAAACCTTTTCTAGCGGCTCCTCAAGCCATCCATCATTGGGCTGCTGTGTCATAACTGAATCAAAACTGATCCTATCAAGACTTTGAACCATCTGAATTAATATAATCTCTAACACGTGCAAATTACACACAGGACAGCAAGTGTTGGGGCTGGGATTTTTCTTTTTTAAAGGCGAGGGTGAATGAAAAAAACCCCGGCGTGTATTTGGAGCAGGAGACCTCTAAACACACGCAAATGTGACTTTGCCTTCAGCTGCACCTGCCTTTATGTGTTCCAAAAATACCTTGATTTGATGAATCCCTCCCAAAAGCTTTGCCCCGAGAAAAAACAATCTTCCAAGAACTTCAAATTCTGACATGAACCCCTAGAAATTACGTCTTCAGAAACTCTCCTCCTGGGGGTGCTGGTGAGGGGGTGGAATTTGCGTGAGCTCTGGCCCAAAAGCAAAAGCGAGACAGGAATAATGAGGAATTTATTTCTCCAGACCAGCGAGGATGTTGCTCCAACAAGCGAAAAGACTGAAATATTTGCCATTTTCTCCTTGGTTTTCTCCCTTACTTCACTTTCAAGTCTTCAAAAATTCCAGTCATCATTTATGCAATGCTTACATCTGTGTAAACATCTTAGCTAATTACTCAAGTTACTGGTGTCTAAACAGAGCCTCTACAAGAGCCTGACAGTGCTGTGTCAGACACTGAGATAACACACTGCTGGAGGGGCTGACTAACACAGAAGATATTTGGGGTTTGAGGCTGGTAAATCAGACAGTTTTAGTTCATTCGAGGTACCAAAAGATATTCAGACAATTCGAACAAATATCATAAATGTGCTGAATCTCTACTCGTGTAGTGTCTGATAACTGCAATACCTGAACAAAAATGCAGCAGTGAGTTCTGGATGATATCACGGGCCCAGTGAAGAGTCTGATGGAACAGATTCACTGCAGAGTCAAATGTTCACTGCCCAAATGGATTCAAACAGGTGTGTGATGATCAAGGGAAATTTCAGACTCTGAAGAGAAAAACATATAAAATGAACCTAAACAGTATAGAAAGATTCTTGCAAGCAACACAGGCATGAATCACAAAAAAAAGGAAAAACAGCAAGCTAAAAATGTACTATGCAAATGATGGTTTAATATGGTATGCAAGGAGAAAAACTCTTTATTCATAACTATGAATTGACAATGAAAGTGCGTGAAGGACAAAATTAGTTGTGAGATTACTGCTCCTTAAAAGTATATTTCCTGGTCATTTTCTGGCTCATATTTTGCTTTCCTCTACTGTAACTCTTCCCCAAAAGCATCATTTTTGGGGAGGATATGAGATTTTAAAGAGCTATATTTGACTTACAGAAGATCAAACGTAGTTCTGCATCCTTGATAGTGAGGCACTCATTTGGATACAGGGGGTTTGTTTTGAGGTTCACAACAGCAGCATAAGTGCCCTGTGACCAACAGCAGTTTCTGTCACCCTGAGGGGCTCAAATGCTTACCTAGAAAAAGGACAAGCAGTGATTTTTTGTAAAAATAAATTGTGTTTTCAATCCATTTAAAAGGTGCCCTGTTAAAAGGAGTCTCCGAGAAAAATTTGTACAGCTGTACCCAGTGAAAAGCTCAGATTTCCTGGAGAAAATTACTCTGGGGAGGAACAATTTCCCACTCAGGGAAGCCACACTAACAGGGAAGGACTTGGTCAAACTGGCACAGCTGCTCAATAATATTTGTGCCTTTGACCTGCCAGGAGTGACGTCAAACCCACTGTGTGAAGTTGGAGAAATGAATGGGTAGAGAAAACATTACACTTGGTAAAAAAAGCCCAGGTTTTGTGGATGGAAGCTGTGCAGTGATTTACCACCAAGTCTTCACAAATGAAAAGAGGAAAGTGAAAGCCACGGCAGAGATCCCCCAGGACCTTGTTCAGGGCAAACTGTCAGGTGTTGATTTTTGAAGGTGTTTGCCTGGTTTTCGGTGGGGCTTTTTGAGCAAGGAGTCAGTCACCTCAGCAAGGGCAGTGAAAGAAACTGTAGGTGTATTGAGGAAGCTGCTTAAGCCCAGAGGATGATGCTGTCACTTATAAGAGGGCATTTTGGGACTGCAGCTGGAGGCAGCAGTGAATGATAACGGAGGTGACGAGGGTGGAGACTGTTTTGGTGCACCCACTGCTCTGACCTTCTCTCCAAACTGGCAAGGCACTGGTACCAAGCACTTCAGAAATCTATCTCTGCTCCTTCAGCACGTGTGGGAGCTGAGGCCTCTGGAAAATCAGGCCCTTTATAAGTTGGGGTCAAGCAGGGACTTCTCCTCCTGCTGTTGTACACCAGCTACTTCAGACCCATGGATTTCAGGTGCTTCAAACAACACAGTTCCTTACACATTGTTCTACAGGGACTTGGAACACACTTCGAAATTGTTATGGAACTAACACTCACCCTTTTTCCTCCTTTTGTATTTGCATGTCCCAGTTTTATTTATATCAGTAGTCCACAAAGGATTGTACAGCACAGAGTGAATACACCTACGGGAAAAAGGTTTTTCTGGAAGCAAGCCAGGAAAATATCATCCTAAAAGGTGATGTTTCGTAATTATTATTTAATTGCTACTTTTAGTTCTAGTCCCCTCTAGACTGTAAAAGCAATGTTTATCTAACAAGGCAGTAGGTACTTTCTCCAGCCAATTACTGCTCACCAATAGAGCTGATTATCAAGCAGAGAATATCTGATGCTCTTTGTGAGGCATTCATCCCCACAAAAAGAGAGTGAGGCCATCATGGAGGCAAAATTCAACCAAATTAATTGCTGCTGATGGGTTCTACAACAACCTGCTCAAATCCACTACCCACCTTTGCCTTTGAGGTAAGGACTCCAGTAACCCTTCGCTGACACAGACTCACGAAGGCAAGCACGAAGAAGGAAGAGGAAAATGAAACGTCAGTACCTTCCCCCCACACCACCCCTGCAAAGGAACTTTCAACACTAAGATGATCAAAATCAAATCCCTAATGAAGCCAGAATCTGCAAAAAGAGTACCCTGTCCCTAAGGCTCTGTGACTAATAGCCTTGGAGTTTATACATAGAGGAATAGTGTTAAAAAGAGAAAATGGTCTGTCAGCTAAGGCACTTCTTTGGAAGGTTAAGAGATGCCGGTTGACATGCCCTCAGACACAAGTAGGAGCTGAATCCATGTCTCCCACTTTGTGGATGAGCCAAGAGTCCAAAATAAATTGTCCAAAAATAAAATTAAAAAAAATGTAGAGATAGAGAACTAGTACTCAGTTTTGTAAATTATACTGAAGTCTTCTTTGATAATTTCCTTCTATGTTCCTGCTCATATTTAAATGGAAATATTAATTTCAGTATTTCATTTGAGGGGGATCAAAAAAATAGATACTGAGCCCCCTTGGTAGCAGAGGGGAACAGTGGAGATGTGCTTGGGGTCCAGGTCTGTCCCTACCTGCTTGCTTCAAAGCAAACTGGGAAAAACGAGGTCTCCCCCATGTTTGTTCAATAACATCATTAATAAGTGGGAATTCAGTGCTTTTTTAGAACACCAGAGAGGTTTTACTGCAAGGCTGAGTGGCAGTTTTATTAACCCTAAGGCTAACACTCCTCTGCTGCTGGGGGTGTGGGGAGGGGAAAGGCACTAAAAGGTTGAGGACAAAAATGCCCTTCACCCTCACACTGATTGAGGTACATCAGACAGCAGCAAAATGGCAGGTCTTCAAAGGCACTCATTAATTTCGAAGGAAAATAAATTCATTGAAACATATTAAGTTCTGGTACATTTATATATGAATGAAGCAAGTTAACATGCACTCTGCTGATATTGTGTTGTCAGTTAGACCTCACATACACACATGGTGTAAGAAGCAATGATCCCGCTGAGAATGCAGTTAACTAAAATATCAGAATTTACATCACTGTTGGCACACAGGCTCATATGAGACAGCACAGTCAGACCCTCAGGACCACCTTCATATGGTAAGGTCATACTGCCACATCACTGTTATTGCTGTCCAACAAATACGGAGTCTCCAAATCAGGCCTTATTTTCCAGCCATTGACTTTCTTAAAACTGGGAAATGCTTCCTATTTTTTGGTAAGAATATTTTTCTTCAAAATTAAGAACTTCATTTTTTCTGAGACATCACTGTCATTCCCTGGCAACATCACACAATGTCACACTCTAGACAAGCACTGCATCAACATGAAGTCTTTTTATCCGAGTATATGAAATAAACCCAGTAATTTCAAAGATGTGTTTCCTGTCTCTTCATGTGTGCTTCCAATTTCTAGAGGTAATTCTGCACCTGCTAAAAGGTATCTCTCAGTTTGACTACCAAGGGGTAATTTTGTGAATAAATTGGTGAAAAAATCCGAAAACATCTCAAATGACCCAATCACAGCCAAATTTAACTGCTGACAATTTCCATTATAACATTCTGTCAGTTCTTGGATACAGGAGGTCACATTTTATCCTCAGTCACCAGTATTTACTTGCAGAAGAGGCATCTGAGGTAACATAACTCAAGATCACATCATTTATAACAATGATGTATGTGCAAGAAATTCCTGTTTCTTCCTGCTTTTCATACCTTCCCCTCACACACTCTGAAGCCAAACAAAATTTCAGGAATCTGGAATGAATGATAACAGACTTGCTTGTCCAGACTGAGAACCCAGGTATGTTTCAACTGGAGTCCAAATTTACATTTCCCTGGGGAAATGATCAGCCAGGTGAGTTTACGTGATCTTTAAAAACAAACCGAACAAAAAAACAACAACACCGCTGCAAAAAAAAGAAAAAAAAAAAAGCCCCAGGCAGACAACTCAGTAATTTGTTTTGTAGTGGCAATCATATACCCCATAACCCGACCCTACAAACATGCCATAGCACGGTGACCAGCACAGAGGGACAGCAAACCACACCTCTCTCTTCCACCGAACTGGACACCCCAGAAGTGAATTCAACTCGTGATTTACGTGGCACAGAACACGTGCCAGGACACAGCACCACCCTTCAGTGCACACCCCTGGGCAACACCTCCCTCTTCACACCATCGGCACAGACCTTACCAAAGGGATGCAGAATTCCCGAGGCGTTATCCACTTCCTTTCCAGCTGGGCCTGCAAACGTGGCTCTGCTGCCAGCTGAGAGATGAGAGAGTGTCCACTGAGCATGAGATGAAGGAAGGAAGGGAGCTCACAGCCCCTCTTGGCATTGTGGGGTCATTGTTTGAAGCCCAAAGCTGTTCTCAGCCTGGGCACGACCAGCAGCCCAAATTTTCTTCCCATGTGAGGTGGGATTTTACTGGTTTCACTGCAAGGGACAGCAAAAGCAAAGCAAAATGAACTTCCCTTGAAATGGCCAAGTTTCTTGTTCAGATAAACATTGAAAGTATTCGGGGAAGGTATTTTGGATAAAACAACGTAACTTCATGGACGTATTGGAGCTTTGATAGAACACAACACCTGGCAATCTGTACCTTTATATTTAAATACCATGCTGATGTTTCAAAGACAAATGCCTCCTGAAAGGATCAGGAGGAGGCAGGAATGGCTGATGGAATCCAGTTTCAATTCAACATTATTCTAACCTAAAGCAAAATGGAGCATGGTCAGGCAGAGGACCAGCTCATTAAGCTTTAATTCATAACTGTTGAAAGCCAATTATTAGAAAATAAACTCACACTGCTTTATTCATCCAGTAAAGTTCAATAATTAGAAATGTTAAAAATCTAACATTTCTTAATAATACTATTGTGATATTGGCACAAATGACTCTTTTTAAAGAAAGCTACCAGCCAAGTGAATTTAAAAACCTTTCCCTAAGCAGAAAGACACACCAGATATTTGAACATATTGGTTTACAACACAGCATGATTGCCAAGAGAAACCTTCCCAAATATCTCCTGGTAAATATACATAATTTATTCATTTATTCTATGAAAGACACACGCTGTTTAGAACCTGCCTGACCTCCAGTGTAGCAGAGACTTTACACACCAACCAGTTAAATCCCAATAAATTGCATAACTGATATCTAATTTATGCTCATCTGGACTCAGTTTCTATATACTTACTTACACATTTCTTCAGTAAAGAGTCTTAATATTGTCTCCTTGACACCATTGTAAATAAATTCCCTGCTGAACCGCATTTTATATGACAGCAAATTGTGGGATGAGCACCGAAAGGCAGAGGCTTTGGGTTTGTTATTCCACAAGTGTGGATGCACTCCAGGTGATCCTGTCTGCTTAAACAGGCAAAGCTGAGTTTGTAAAATAAGGTCCATGGATTCTGGCAGGGTCAGAGCCACACAATTCTTTAGTCATAGAAGGAGAATGCACGTTTTCCATGACCTTGCAGAAAACGCAAATATTTCTATTTTGTGCACCTTGATGAATAATATTTCTGATTTTTAATTTTTTTTTTTTTCAGTTGAGCAAGACAGCATGTGCATGAGGAGAGATGTGAGCTTTTGGATATTCTAATCGAGTTACCACGGGCTGGGGGTGGGGGGAAATACAAATCTGAAGGAACAGATCTCCTCCAGGCAATTCTGCAAGTTGGAAAAGCTCATTGTGATGTCAGTTCTTGAACAGTCAAAGCCTTTCAGTGCAACATTAATCAGGATATATTTTAAGCAAGAAGAAAGAAGCGACCAAGGAATAAATCTGAAAATTAAGCAATAGCAGTGGATTTAGAAGTAAAATTATTTCGTGAAATGAGATTAATTTTTATTGGGTGTTCTTTCAGCATAAACTTATGGAGGTTTTTTAGGCTTTATTCTAGGTAAAGCTGCTTGGTACATATACACTGTATATTTTTATGATTCCACTTATGATCACTTAACTAATTAAAGTAATACACAGTACTTTTTAATGTGTATCATTAATGTGTATAATATTTATTATTCTCAAGCCCCAGGTGAAATTAAACTGAAAGGCAGACGACAGAATCAACTGGACTACACACCAGGTACAAAAATTACCTCATTTCAGGGTCAGGGCTCCAGTGGGTGTTTGAAAAATGAAAAGGTTATTGTTCACACATTCTGGTCAATACACACACCTGCTATAGGGAGGGCCTCCAAGTTCATGCATCCATTTAGGTGCCCCTCAAAATGCTCATTTTTAAAATACCAAATGTGAAGGAAAACAGTTAAAAAAATCACAGTGGAACAGGCAAAAAGAGCACACTATATGCTCTTGTACACTGCAGAATGTATGGAATCCTTTCCACACATTCTATTGTAAGAAAACAAGAGAAGAAAAAAAAAAAAAGAATGCAAGGTTTTAGTGGTGAGGAAGAAGGAAGAAAGAGAGCTCCAAGTAGCAGGAAAAGAAAACCCATACATGACACAAGGCAAGTGAGAGGGAAGGAATTATCTCCTCTATTATATTCTTCAGGTGTCGTGTTCAAGCAGCCCACAAGTCATCCAAAAATCCTTTCTTTTGTATAAAAAACAGGAAAACTGAGACAAGCATTCCAGCAGAGATGAAAATAGAAACCAGCTCTCCTACAGCCCGGCCATTTAAAATATAAAACTCATTAAGGCAAACATCACAGACATTCCTTCATCAGCAGAATTGTTCACCCAGTGTGTGCACATGTACATTCTTATATATCCCCTCCCTTTCACAGGTGTTTTACGAGTAACATTTACAGTTCCCTATTACTTAAGCCTCAATATGTCCAAACATAAAAAACATACATGTATGTTAAAATTAGCTCCTCTTTATGTGTTTATGATTTCCTTCCAGAAGTCGGAGATTTGCTGGGACTCACAGATGGCTCTTCCAGGCCTGAAACAACCTTATAGCCTTTTATGTATTGCCTCATGAATTCTCTTCCCACAAGTTATCATGAGCATGAGAGATGGAAGTACCTTACACAATATTAGTCGTTATTCTATTTACACTTCTGTTCAAACACCAGTGACTGCACAATGATGGAATCATTCACGTTCAAAACGACCTCCATCACCAAGCCCAGCCATCAACCCAGCACCACCACCATGTTCACCACTAAACCACATCCCCAAGAGCTACATCCACGTGTTTTGAACCCTTCCAGGGATTGTGACTCCACCACTGGCCTGGGCAGCCCGTTCCAGTGCTTGATGCCCTTTTTTCGTGAAGAATTTTTCCTGATATCTGATATATAGGTCTCAACTGATCCCCATCCCGTGCCTCAGAGGACTAACCACACTCTGGAGTGCCAAAATCAATCATAGCTGCCACATGTCATCCTCATGATTACCTTTGACCAGAGTGGCTGCTCAGCTAAGATGGATCATGTGCCCTCTTCTTTGCTCTATTGGATATAAATGTGTGTTTATTTTCAGGTGTTATTAGAGTATTACTGGAGTTAATTGACTGCTGTCACGTGAAGTTCAACATCTTGGTTTTGAAAGCTTAAATTTAATTTATCTGCTGAAAATTATTAAAGACTAAATTTGGAAGATTAAGTACTGATCCGTAATGCTGAATCCTCTGTAATTATTTCACAGACTAGAGTCAATGCAGAAGACCAGAAATATAAATCCATAACATCAGTGGACACAAAACAATTGTTGTTTTGGTATATGTGTAAAATACCAACACACATCATGCAACAGAACCCATGGTGTTGGTGGGAGATGTGAAATCTTATAAACAGGGGTGAGTTTACCTCAATATGACTGGGTTTCTAGTGTCTTTCAGCAGCTGAAAGTACTAAGTAACTGTAATTATCTCCCTTTAATTTGATGATGTACGTCAGTCAGATACACCATTCACATCTGCCCACTTTTCAGAAGGATTCTTTCAAGAAAATGGTGGTGCAGGAGGTACGAACAACTAATGACAGGAAATCCCAAGGCATCCCTAATTTCTTTTTCTTCACCTCAGTTCCAAATACCTCATTTTTGAACTTCTTTAATTTTTATAATATTAGCAGAGTTTTGCTCTCAGCCCAGACTGTACATTACTGTGTAACAGAGCATTTGGGTTCCACAGAGAATGGTGGGCTGGAACAGAAAAACATAAAATGAGCTGCATGCTAGAAAAGAGCCTTTAATATTCAGTATGTTCTCAAATATCTTTTGAGATAGAAATGCTTAAAAAAAAATAAAAAAGGAAAGGAAAGAAAACAAATTTACTGTAAATAAATAAAGTGTTAACCAATGCTCTCCACACTGAACAATTATCTGAAGCAAATAATAAATTGCTTGAAGTAAAAGAGTGAAAGTTGAATGCAATTGCAATATGGGATGTGAGAGTTGGAGCAAACTTTGATCAGAACAGGTAACACATATATTTATATATAGTTTAAATTTATATATATAGTTTAAATATAATTCTCCTCCACTACAGAGGCTCAGTTGCATGTAAGAAACCAGTTAGAG
Organism: Lepidothrix coronata; assembly: GCF_001604755.1. Lineage (NCBI taxonomy): Eukaryota > Metazoa > Chordata > Aves > Passeriformes > Pipridae > Lepidothrix > Lepidothrix coronata. Next base: position 908,740 of record NW_016690366.1, read on the forward strand.
GACTCCCTCCAATTGCCCAATAGAAACAGAAGCTGTGTTAGATTTTATTTTTTTATTTTTTTTTAAACATCACTACAAGTCTTGAGCTTGTCTCAGCTTTCAGCAGGGCCCCATATGGCTCCTACAACTGCCAAGCAAAGTACAGTCATCAAACCCACAAGAAATTTTCAGCGAAAATACTGCCTTAAATTGACTAGAACTTTGGAAAATGAACAGTGGCTCCAAAGTTTTGTTTGATGTGCAGGGCAAAAAGAAACCTACAGAAAGTTTAGCAGAAAAAAGAAATGTTAAAATATATTAAATGTCTTCACTGAATCAAGAGCAAGGAGGCAAACTAGGGTTAAGGCTCCTGAGACTGTGAAGCTTATACTGGAGTAATTAGTAACCCAGGAGCTGAAATCCATTCTTTCTTCCCCTCCAAAAATTCTTCATTTTCAAAAGTCTCCAATATCTTTTTTTTTCTTTTTAATTAAGCAAAAATCCCACATGGAACATTGCCACTAGCCTAGTTTCCTTGGAGAAATCCAATCCTTTTTCTGAAGACTTCAAAATCCACGAGATCACAATTTAGAAATTAAGAAACTTCAGGTGGAAGCATGGAAAAGGAAAAGGACAGCTTTTTATTAACAAAATCTGAATAAACAACAAATGGTGCAATCAAAAACTTTCAGAAGAAACCAAACAATACCTCGCTCTGAGATGAGCTGGTCTCTCTCTCTCAGTTGTTCTCCACGAGGTGTTCCATGGGGGAAAAAAAACTTCCTCCATCCTGGAAGAAACAGTTGGGGTGCAGGGAGGGGGAACTGGACACTGGGGAAAAAAATTCCAACATCTCTTTTCAAACCAGTGACAACAAGGTAAAAAAACCTGTTAAGAAATTAGTAAACAGAAAAACTCAGCCAGGAAGAAGGTGGAGCCTAAATCCAGGAATTCCAGAAGTGCAAGATAACATAAAAAAGGGATCTCATTAGTCATATAGTCCTCATTAATCATATAGTCCTCTTACTGGAATCCGGTAAGGAGACAAAATCCTTCTTTTTCCTTATCTTCCTATGGAATATATTGGTCCATTTGGACCTGGATCCTGCAGCCATTGGTTTCACGGACTCAGGCCGTGTGGACAAACTGAATCGTTTCTGGATTACAACCTTTGGTATGTACAGGGCTTGGGGCAGGGGCAGGCATGCCAGGACTTTTCCATCCTGTTTATAGGCGGGATTAGGGGTCAGGGATACACAGAGAGGTGTTTCTCATCAAACAGGAGAGCAAGCAGTTCTTCATTACAGTTACAGCGATTGATGGGGCAAAGCCAGTCCATAAAGAGGTTTATCACAGGGTTCACAAGTCTGCCTGCTCATCACAGATAATGCAAGAGTTTCAGGGAGCGAGTGCAAACAGTAGGAAGCCTTGGGATTGAAACAAAAGCAAGGAAGAACTAAGATGTCTTCTTATCTCTGCAGTGTCATGAAGAATTTGCATTCCCACATCTCCCCCTTTTTTGTTTTCTAGCTGCAAAATCGAGGCTTGCGCAAAACTACGATTAATCACATGTTGTACACAAGGTAATAAACAGGGAATACAAAGCATAACACAAAGGAATACAAACAGGCACGTTAGTATTACTGTAAAGGCTTTCTTTAACCAGGGTCCTGTACTAAACATATCAAGCCAACCAAACAAGCTGTCTAAGCCTTGCTCATTATCTTCTTTGAGCTGAGCTTTAAGTTTCTTCAGCTTATCAGTGCTCTGAGGTATGGATTCAGAATGACCACTGAGATTCATACAACAAATTCCTTCAAACTCTTTTCACCCACTGATGTTTTAAAAAAACCATAGTTTTCTTAGTATAACAAGATTCAGTGATTCACCTGGAATCTTGTATGGATCCTCACATGAATCGTCAAGGAATCCTTTCACTCGCTGAAGCAATTAGAAAACAAAGACAAACATTATTTTAACAACAAAATTTGCATTCCCACAGGATCCCAATATTCTATTTGCCTTACCCTCACATGAAGGTTAAGTCTTCCCTCAGGAATTTGGAAGAAATAAAGTACATGGGGTAGAAGGAGCAATTAGATACATCTGTTGAGTGTTTTCCTCCCTCTTTGTGCTTGATGGGAAAACGCTGCTTGCATTTGTAAAGCTCTAACACTTGTACCATTTCAAATGTCTTTTCTTTTGCCAAGTGAACTCTCAAAAATTAGATATTATTGTAGAAAGCACTGCCTAATGAGCCAGTGTCATTTAGAATATTCAGATCTATATTGCTACCATCCAGTTTTCAAGCCCTAAAAATGCCATTAATAGGCTTCAGAAATACATGGGATGGTCACAAGGACAATAGACCTGGGTTACAGCTGTTCCTGCAGCTGCCATAAGCTTCACATGCTCCAGAGATGACAGTGATTGATAGTCAAATTACATTGCCAGTTTTTTTCTGTGTCAGCCTCATTATTAGACACAATGCCTTGGTTGCTCTTGGGAATTTGCTTCATTTAGCTGTTCCCAAGATGAATTCTCCCATCTCCACAGAATAAGTTCACATAGTAGAATAAGTTCACGAATATATATATATATATATATATCAGAAGTAAACAGCTGATGTGGTATGAACAATGCAACCAATAATATTTCATAATGAACAAACGAAATAGGATGAGTTGCAACCACTTTTAAAGTCAAAGAATCTATTTTTAGGGTGGCAAAACTTTCCATGAGACAGCTTTTTGCATTGCTATGGTTTCACTTTTTAAAGCACACTATTATTATGTTCACAGTGCACTTAACAGAGAGCTTTTTGCAATACATTCCTACATTCACACCAGTATTTGGTATTTACAGATCACTAGTTTCAGATTATTTTTAACATTAGCAAATCCTGACTCATGGAGCTGTGAGGTAAACACTGTGGGAATGGCAAGTAACAACACCTACAGTGATTTCCTAGTTAAATATTGACATTCTAAACATTCAGTTGGCTGTTTGGGGATTTTTCATTCTACTTTTTGTTGACTGAAATTAAGCAAATTTAGCCTTTCCTCAGGAAGGCTTTTTTGCAAGTGTTTCAGTTTTTTTTCTCTTTGGGAACAGAGCTCAGAATAAGTAAATCCTCTCCCTTAAAGAAAAAAAAAAAAAAAGAAAAGAAAGAAAGAAATCGGCTATTTGCCTCTAAATCACAACTACACAAAGGTAGGAAGTGGATATTTGACAGAACCCATGGCAGATTTGCATGTTTTTAGGGGCTTGAAAGATAAATGGCCTTAAAAAGTTTCTCACTTTTGGTGAAGTGACCTAGGACTGTTATATTGCTCTAGAAAACCAGCACTGCTGGGCAGGCACAAATAGAAACAGGTTAGAACAAATCCAAAGGAATAACATTCCTCTTATCTCCATATAATTAGAACTGCAGAAGGATCTTCTGTTCCTTGCTCCACAATTACAGTAATCTTTGCACATCCTATTGAAACATCTTCACGAGTTTCTCTTTGCTGTGTGAATCCAAGCAAACTTTATAGGGAAATATAAAGGGACCTGATTTCCCACAAAGTAAACAAAAAAAAAACCCCTGTAGACTGATGATGGTTTACCAAGTACATTTGAGCTGCAAAAGATACAGGTGGAGATGTGTGTGGATTGATATGAGAAGGTTTCCAAGCATGGCATCTGTCAATCACTTAAAACACTTCTTAAATAAAAGGCAAAACACAAATTCTGTGTAATTATCCTTCATGCTATACCTTCTCTTTTTCTGCCCTTTTGGTGTTCCAAATACCTCTGATTTCAAACACAAACGTTTCTACAGCATTATAGCAGAGAGTAAATGAAAACTGGAGCACTGTGACATACCTACAGTGGATCATGTTCAGCCCAGATGGATTTAAAAGATAATTTAAGTGTCCAGATCTCCCTGGATCTCATATTCAGCCTTTTTTGAGCAGATTATTACAAGGGGGGGAAGGCCCTGGCATTGAGGCAGCGTTCTAAAGGAACCACAAGTTCACTAAACATTAAGGTGCAGGAACCTCTCTGTGAGAACACTGTACAATCACTGCTTGTAGACAACTCCCTCAGTGGAAGTCAGACTTGTCTGTGGGTTGATTACCCTCTTTTACCTGAATCCATATTTGTACAGGAAATTGCAACCTCAAAAGTTTTTCCCCACCAAATTCCAGGCAAACGCCTTACCATGGAAAAGTGTACAGAGCACTTCCTACAGTGCCTGACTTTCAGCAGCCAGGTAACGTCTTGATCTGCTTTATTTAGCACTTTGTTTCAATCCTCTGTATTTCCACCACCAACTTGAACCAATTTGCTGTGGCACTGCCCCCACAGCTGTTCCTGTGCTTGTGCTGTCACTTCTCGAGAGGTTCACTGCTGGCTCAGGGATCACAGCCACTCTTGGCAGCTTGCTTTCTTTCATCTTTAGGTTTAAGGACAAAAAACTTCTTTTCTCTATTAAAGCAGTCTTCAGCACTCTACTGTGCTCAGGGCTGGGGTGAATCTGCTCTTTCTTTGGATGAAAGACCCCATTTTAGAGGGAGAAAAAGTGTCTAAATCTGAAGCAAACACTCCACTGGATGTCTCCGCCAGATTACATCAGGTTGTGTGTTACTAAATATCTATATCCCTATCAGGACTGAGGAAAACAGAATATCAGAAAAGCAATTTGCAGGAAGAAAGGAAAAACAATTGACAACAGAGAACATTTACGTGCTGGTGGTGCTGTGTATTTATCAAACCCCTCCATTAAGGAATGCTAAATCCTGAAGAGACAGCAGGCTTGGGAAAGAGAAGATTGCCCACAATGGCTCCAGTGCCATATACATCAATCCTTGCTCTGAGCCAGTAAATGTTCGGGGTTCTACTGCCCTGAAAAGAGCACTCGAGTGAGAATTTATTCAAGCAAAGATACTTTTAAGTCCCAAAAACATTAGACAAGTGTTTGGATGTTGCCATAGAGTGAGCTTGACCGCCAAGAAACAGGACAGGAAGCAGAGGGTTGCCAAATATCAAGTCTGCCCTGCACAATCAAGCACTGGGTATGGGATGTGGGCTCTGCCAGTTCTCCAGACCTGACAACCTTCAGAGATAAACATATGTGAAAATTAACATTAAATTTGCAGTAAAAGTAAGGAATAAAATGCCATAAGATTCAAAGCATGAAGTAAAGAAAGAGCCCAGTGTTCATTTCCAAATTGTATTTTGGCCTCCAGGAGAGATACACTGGATTTTTAATTTTAATTTTTTTTTTTTAATGTCTGTAACTGGTTATTTTGCACATCCAGAGTCATTCCAGACAGTTTTGAAAAAAAAAACCACTCAAGTTTTGCTGTCTGGACACCTTTGAAAAAACAATGGCTGCAGAATGATTTTCATAGATATTTTGCATCTCTTTTTCTCTATGGCAATCAAGTATATTATACTTTAAAATTCATAAAGTGTATGAATCACGTACTTATTACTGCCTAAATTCCAGTTTGTAATCTCTATGGCTTCTTTCTTCTTTTTAATTATCCCTATTCTCACAGAGATAATTTCAATTCTTCAGTGACTACAGTCAGAATCTGAAGTGATCTGTTATACGACAGCAGGGAAAATAGGAGGGGGGGGAAAGGCACATCTTTCTCCCTATTCCATTCTTGATTATTTGACAGAAGTAAATGCATCCAACAGGAACAGGTAGGGGGAAGCAAAATTCCACATTTGCAGCCATCTTTGCAGGAGGTCAGCCTGGCTTAGACTGACAACTCAGAATTTCTGAAACACCAATTCCAAGCTCTCCCTGCAGCACCTTTCCCAAAGTTTATAACTACACAGTTTGAGTTTACATGTGGTTAAAAGAGGAGATGTGAATCTTGAAAAAGTAAAGCTTTCAATGCTTTTACACCATAGCATAAATCCTAAACCTCTTTGAGTGTTTACTTCAAGGAAGAAAGGAATTCTGTGCTTCACTGGGAGAAGATTAGCCTGAAATTAGTCAGACAATAATGATACAATAAAGGGGAATGATTTTAAACTAAAAGGGGAGAGATTTAGATTAGATTTTAGGAAGAGATTCTTCCCTGTGAGGGTGGGAGGCCCTGGCACAGGTTGCCCAGAGAAGCTGTGGCTGCCCCATCTCTGGGAGTGTCCAAGGCCAGGTTGGACGGGGCTTGGAGCAACCTGGGATAGTGGGAGGTGTCCCTGCCCATGGCAGGGGGTGGGATGAGGGGGGCAACCAGAGTGGGACTGCCCGAGGCAGGATTCTGTCGGATATTCCATCTTTGTGAGCCAGACTGGATGCCTTACTTTTCATCTCTGGAAATAAACCTTTGGAAATAAATATATCTGATTACCGGGTCTAATTAGTAGGTGTTTGCTTAGAGCATTGGTAAAAAAGAAATGCTTTCATCAGAAAATTGGCCTGGTGAAGTAACTATGAATTAACCTCTAAATCTGGTCACCAAGGTTGTTAAATGCTCTCTTCACTCCCACCCCTCCTTCATGTCCAGTGTCCTCGGGTTTACCATGCACTAGTCCAGACAAAATAACAAATTGTTTCATTGTGTCTCCACTTCTAACTCACTTTTTCCGTCCTCACTGACCATTTTCAAATAAATCAGACAAAATGATTTCCCAAGCAACTACTGAGTTGGCACAAAGCCTAATAAAAATTCATATAAATTTGGGCTGCTGGCAGAGCAGGACTACAAAGAACGAGATTTTTCTGAGGTTCTGACATGCTTTTTATACAGAACAGTAAGTCCGAAACCTAAAAGAAATTAGATGTTTACACAAAATGTAACAGAGCTGTTGAACTCCTCTCTAGAGGTTCAATTTAAAAAGCAAACAAAACCAGCAAAAACAAAAAACCCCAACAAATTTATGGAAGATATCTTTCAAAAGAGAAGACATCTGTATCTTGTTTACCTAACTCTTACATTCTTCCCTTGTCATCTGTCACTGGCCTCTGTTGAAGTTATAGGATTGTTTTATATATATATAAGTCTTAAGTTATATATATTGATATATATATTAAGTTATATATAAATTATACATAAAGTTATATGAAATTATATATAAAGGGACTACTAAAGAGTCCCTTTAACTCAACCAATTAAATGTTTTCTAAGTGCCAGTCATAAATTATACATTTAAAATATAAGCAGGAATAGTTCTATTAACATATGCTTGTTTCACTCAAATTAATCTTTTCTACAACATCTAACACTGAAATTCAAAGCCCAAGAGGTTTCTAAGCACTACTGGAATAATAATAACAAATAGAGCAAAGAAATTTAGTTGCAGTAATGAAATTTAATATTTTCCTTCTCTTCAGACTTCAGAAAGCCACATGCCCAAAGGAAGTTGTGTGGCTCCTCTGCCAAGAAAAGAGGGGATCAGTTTTATTTCCTCCTACATAGTTAGGTGCGTTTTTTTTAATCAAACATTGCCATCCAGTGGCAGGAAGAACAGTGGTGTCATTGCCAACTAACATGCTATTTTTCCAGCACCATCTGGCCTCAGAATGACATAGGCAAATTAAGTACTTAATTTTGTTTCCTGCTACCACGTGCACTTCTAATTTTACACGAGACAGCAGAAAGATTATGCAGGTATGGAAGCTCCTGGCTGAAAGCTCCTGGCTAAAAACTCATCAGAGCAAATGTTGAGAGTTGAAAAGCATTTTTTAAATTTTCCTTGGCATTTAAGCTCAGCTGGTACTTTTCTGGTACTAGCCTGACACTTGAGGTAGCTTAGAGTCTGTCCCAGCTTACACTCCAGGCTGGAATTATGAAATGAACCCTTGACCATGTAAAGCAGACTGAGAAATCCTCCTCAGGTATCCACAGCTCTCCCCAGAACAGATCAGCCTCAACCTGAAGGCTTGGAAAGCACAAGCCCTGAAATTTCAGCTGCTCTGAAACATTCACAATTATATCCAACTCTGAACCCTCTGCCAAGCACATTAACCCTCTCCTTGCCTCTGGGACTAGCCTTTTCCTACTATTCATGGCCTGAGAAAACCAGGGACTACAGGAAACAGCTTGTTCAGCCCTTGGTAATGAGCCGTGATCAGCTCTGGTCACACAGCCCTTGTGGGATGGGCTTTTTAGCACCACGCCAGCCCACATTCCCCACCCTATAACCTGCAGATTTATTTCTTCTGGATCAGGTTCTAGAGTTCAGCTACTTCTCAGCCCACCTTGTGGTCAGAATAACAAGCCTATTTCAGCTTTTTCCCTAGAGGAAGTCTTCCCTTGGAACCTTTCACCAGGCACTAATTGAAGGGATTCAAAACAGCTCCTTTAAAAAAAAAAAAATAGGGGGAAAAAAGCTAAACCAGAATATACATTCTCCTTAGTATATAGAGTCATGTTTGTTGGTACATTTTCCAGAAAATATTCAAGAGATAAGACTTTTAAAGCTTATGGATTTTTTTTCTCCCAGTTTCTAATCAAAATTCCCAGAGGTTCTGCAAGAGTAGTTGACCTTCTATCAGAGTCCTCTAATTATGCTCATTATCATTGTTAAGAAAAGATCACAGGGGCAGAATTTGCATCTAATCTCTCACAACAGGGCTCCTAATCCCAGTACCACAATCAGAAACATTCTCAGACATGTTTTCACTTCCTAGCTTGGCAAGAAAGACATCAAGTCTCTCACTCTGGTTTATTTTTTTTACAGAGCATCGTCAGGAGTAGCAAGATCCACTGTTTCAGTCCAATAATTTAAGTTTCAAAACTCCCTCATTTTCCTAGCTTACACCTTGTTTAAAAACTTGAATGCAGTTTAGAATCCTTAAAATTATTCATTACATTGTCATTAAAGTTAATCATTAATTCCATATAATGAAAGAAGTGCTGAGCTGCTACAGATGTAGGGCATATTTTTTTAAGTAGGATAAGATTAGATTCCTTCCATAACACAATAAATTTACTGGGGCATTTTACTGCTAATATAGGTATTGGTTGGTATTCCTTAGAAGGAAACTTTTAGAAACAGCCAAGAGAAGTAAATAGTTCAGTTTAAGCAGTAAGTTTTTTGGCTGATCATTTTCATTATTCATGAAACCTCTATACACATTGTAAATCCTAGCACAGTGTGATTTTTGCCTTGTTATTATTTTAGTTCACAAACAAACAAAAAAAAAAGAAGCTGTTATGAATCAGAATTCCACCTGTAACGCTTATTCTCCTGTATTATTACTCTTCAGCCACAGCACGGAATCTTTGCTTGCCAGCAATTTATCAAAATATATGAAGATGACCTCCAAATAACAAGACTAATAACTGCCAGCTGGGGCTACTATTTCCTTTCTGTTCACAAAACACAGGCAACAGTTGTATAAACACCAAAATAAAGGGAATCCAGACTTGTGGAAATAGCATGTTCCAATGAAATCAGTAACACTTGGAAGTTAAACAGAAATGGTAAACATTTTGTCAAAAGCCTTTGACGAAGAATGAGGAGTGTGGGACTTAGAGTAAACTACTTGTTTGTTTGCTTATTTCAAAGAAAAGGAATTTGAAAATTGCAGTAAGCATATAGCTGAACCTCATTCAACAAACACATCAATTTCTGCAATATTTATAGGCTTTTCTATAATATTTATTGCTGAGATATTTATGCACCTCAGGAGGAAGAGATTTCTTTTCTCGGCTCCACAGCATGGCAAGAATGCTTTATGCATCTTTGCAGATGGGGAAGCTCTAAAAAACCACCTTGGCTGGGAAAGATGTCCAGCTCTGCAGAGCCTCCCTAACAACAAGGTTAACTCTTATCCTCCATTTCAGGTTTAAGGATCTAAATTATTTCTCAGTGATGTGTAAGGGATGGGTGCATCACTTCCTATTGCAGCAGCTTTCAATCTTTTAAAAGAAGCTCTAAGTCACTGAACAGTCTGACAGACTACACTGAAAAAAGTATTGCAAAAACATAAGCATTACCCAGGAAAACCATCATCTTGGAATATGACAAGATGAGTAATAAATACAACAAAGACAAGGCATAGAAAGGAAATGAACAAATAAAGACGGTGTTTTATACTATGATTATACTTTTTACAATAGCCAACTATGTTTGATAGTCATATTTATACAGCTTACTATTGCAGGGTGCCCTCCTGCAGTTTAATACTCCAGCTTGCAGGATTCTTAAGGCCCAATGGCCATAAGATGCCAAAGTCCACCAAGGCCAAAAAGAACTCCTTCCCTTCATTTTTTTTATCAGGGCCGAGACCTGGCACCCACATGATCGCCTCTAGTTCAAATTTCAAAAAACCTAGCCTGTACTCAGACACGGGAAAACACAGAACTATAACATTTCCATTTAAACAGCAGCTAGTCTGTCTAACACCAGGAACCACTCTGCTCTTGGGTGGGGATTTATTAGGACATGAAAGGGAAGGAGAACAGAGGTGACTGACTCGGATACAACTACTCTGGATACTCCACAAGGAGAACAGTCCTTCACTTTCTCTGTGAATCCCTCAGAGCAGCTGACACAGGTGGCTCGAATAGTATTTATGAGAATGTTTCAGTCTGTGAGTAATCTCTTATCCTGTAACTCCCATGGACTGAAATATGGACAATCCAAGCTCAGTAATTGAACTGAACTGACCAGTTCCTTGGTCTTCCTGTGGTTGTGTTCGTACTGTTCCTGCCTGGACATTTTGAGCACTGACCAGCTCCTGCCTAAATAACAAAACACAGCATTTTCAGTCACATCCTGTTTATCCCCCTTTCCCGCTGTTACTTCCGTGATGTTCATCACTCTTGCAGTGAGAGAAATAAACAGGAGGGGAAATTTGAGAAATAAAGGATAAAAACTGGCTTTTGTGGCACATTTTTTGAGGGGAACTCAATTTGATTTTTGAGGGGATACAAAGTCACCTAACAAGACTGGAATTTCAATGGGAGCAGGAGATAAAACACCTGGAGAGTCCATTGGATCTGGCAGAGTTGGGCAGGTACAGAGAGCGACCTTGGGAGCTCCTGGAATTCAGAATTCAAAGGGAACAGAGCTGAGAAGCAAAGAGCACGGCACTAGGTGTGTTCCGACAGTTTGCTGGACTGTTTCTGTCCTGACACATTTTTGGGGGAGAGAAATAGGTGGAAATTTTGGACTGTGAGACTGAAAACCACCTGATAATACACATGGCAGAGACTGAAAGTGCAGTGCACCTTTGGTTGTGTGTGCAGTTTTCAGACTGCAAGGAAAAGGAGCCGCCACACGATTGCAGCGCGAATACAATTTTGCAAATAATAAGTCAGTGAAATCCTTCTGTGCTGACACGTTTTCTTTGAGAGCCGTGGAGGACGTTCTCAACTTCGGATCTTCACGTCTGGTGGTTTGGAGAGAACGATGTATTTTGGTCTTTTTTAAGTGTCCGGCGCCATCGCGTGGTCCTTCCCCACCATCGCCGCTCCAACCAGCCCAAAAAGCCGCTCCGAAGGCGGCAGCGTTTGGTCACGGCTCTCAAACGAAATGTGTCGTGCGTAGTTTAAAGGCTGCTAGGAGAAGGGATAATCTAGGAATCACTGCTACGTTTGGTACAGTTTATATGCTGCAGATGAAGGGAAGGTGAAGGCCAGCACTTGCTTTTCTTGAAGGATCTTTTTTATGGACATGGGCTTTTTGTTCTCGTACCTTTTTTCTTATGGGATCATCTGCTGGACGTTTTAATGTTTGAAACTGGGATCTGCACGAGCAAAAAAAAAAAAGGCACTTCATAGAGCTTTAAAGGAATGTGTATAGGACTTTAAAGGAATGTGTACAGTAGAAAGGCTGCGAGGACAAGGGGTAATGCAGCAATTATTTCTGTCCTGGCACATATTTCTGGGTGAGAGGTGTATCAGCCTCCTTGGCCTGAAAGTGCCCGATGATTCTTACAGCTGAAAAGGAATGTGCAGAGCACATGTGACTGCAGTTTACAGGCTGTACAGGGCAGAGGACTGTCACTTGATTGTGGTGTGAATACAACTTTCCAAATGTAAGGAACAAGGTCCAATTAAGCTTTCTGTCCCAGCTGTGAGGGCTATGGGGGCTGAAAGAGCTGTGGGTGCTATAGGGGCTATGAGAGCTCTGTGAGGGCAATAAAGGGCTTTGAGAGGTGTAAGGGTTATGTGAGGGTTGTGGACACTGCGAGGGCTGTTGGGGTTGTAGGGGTTCTGAGACCTATGGGGTCTGTGCAGGCTAGAGGGGTGTGTAGGCTAGTGGGGATATAAGGGCTGCAAGGGTTACTGGATCTGTGAGGGCTATGAGTTCTGTGAAGGCTATGGTGTCTGAGGGCTATAGAGGCTGTGCAGGCTTTGGGGGCTGTAAAAACGGCTATAGAGAGGGGTTATGAGGTCTGTGAACACTACAGGGTCTCTGCAGGTTAGGAGGGCTGTGAGGGCTATGGGGGCTGTGAGGGGCTGTAAGGGCTATGGGGGTGCTGAAGGCTGTGAGGGCTAGGAGGGCTGTGAGGGATATGTGGTCTTTGAGGGCTGTGAGGTTTATGGGGTCTGTAAGGGCTATCGAGGCTGTAAGGGCTGGAAGGGCTATGGGGTGTGTGAGGAATGACAGGGCTAAGGGGCTTTGAAGGCTGTGGGGACTGTGAGGGGCTGTAATGTCTATAGGGTCAGGGAGGGCTGTGAGGTCTGTGATGGTTATGAGGTCTGTGAAGGTCTGGGGTCTCTGAGGTTTCAGAGGTCTGTGGAGGTTATAGGGGCAGAGTGGGCTGTAGTGGCTGTCAGGGCTATGGGGGCTGTCTTAAGATGGCTGGAGGTAAAAATTAGAGGAAACCGAGAAGTTATATCCTAGTAGAACCTACAACAGTATGGAAATTATAGGGTGAAATGCAGCTGCTACTCCGGGGATGGGATGCAATTGGCGCATTCAAAGCCCAATCCACCCAACTCCAATCCATGATTCTCCAGGCACACAATGAGCAACATCAGCGCCTGCCAGAGGGGGATGGAGCAGAGGGTGGAGCAGAGGGGACACACCACAGCCAGGCTCTTTGGAAATCCTTGCAGGGAGGGGAATTTGGTGATACCTGGCTTTGTGGTTTTATCAGCTGCAAACCAAGGAGGAGATGTCCTGCTGCTGAGCCAGCAGTGGTGGCAAAATTGGGCAAAATCGTTCTCCTCAGATGAACTTGATTCATTAAAGCCTAATTGTAATATTAACAGACACCTCCATCCTAAAGTTACTCACCTCCAAGGTACAACCACCCCCCCACTGGGCATGCACTCTATATTTTTTGACCAATTTTACAGCAACGAGCAACAAAGGTATTTATTACTCAAGTCGCTCAAGTTCCACCTAAACATAAAGAAATAGTATAAGAGTAAGTTGAGAATGGGGGAAAGTTAAGGAAGACTACATAACTGCTGGGATCAGCTGATGGGCTAAACCTGTCTCACCTGTCTTCTCTCCCATAGGGATGTCTATTAGGTAAGAACTATTAAAGGGGATAAAACTTGTCTGTATATTGCTTTAAATATGTTTTGCAGCCAGACACTGTCACTGGCAACCTTCAAACTTCGACCTGTCACAATTTTACATTAATAAGGAGTGTCATTCCCTAAACTATTGATGGTGGTTGCAGGTAACACACTTGAATAAAGTGGGAAGACCTGCTGAGGGGTCTCCCTTCTGCTGTTGGCTCAGCCCCCTGAAAAGGGCACACCTGAAGGCTTCACTCCCAGCCTCATCCCACTACATATTGAAGGCACAAATAATAACCCAAGTTGTAGTGTCATGTAGTTGAATCCAAAATATTTTCCAGAATTGTGACCATTTTAATGCTGTGAAGCATAGCCCTGGAGTCCACCTAATACTAGAAACCTTTGCTGCTTCTTGCAGGGAGAAAGTGTCCTGCCTGGGTAAGTCTGATTAAAATAACACACAGTTCCAAGACGATGTTTGTTTTATTAAAATCTCACAAAAAATGTTAAATTCACAATTTATAAGGCTTAAGGATCAAAACCTCAAAAGTTTTTTACTACTTTATTTCCAAAAGCTCTAAGTTGTGAAGAAAAAGACATTCTAACCCAGCATCCTCTGAATGTTACTATGAAAATGGAAACGAAGTAGAATTTAATTTAAAGATTTTAACAGCTGAGACAAGCAATGTGAAAAACTGAATCACAGAAGAAGCAACACAACCCAACAATCATGCTACAAATTTACCTTTCCACAACAATCAGTACTACCAGGTCAGTCCTTTCCACCAAAAAGGTGCTGTAGTGGCGAAAAGATGATGCTGGGGAAACAACAACAACAACAAAAAGAGCACATTAGACTTAAAATACTTCTCTGAGAACTGGGAAGAAGGCAATCTCTGTCCAACAGAAAGACACAATGACAGTACAAAACAACACGGAAGGAAACTGGAAAAATAGAGGAAACAAAGAGTAATTTGTGCCCTGACGGTCTGGTCTCAGTCATCAAGGGGATGGCAAACACCACAATTAACAAGAAGTTTTATTTCTTACACAGAGTGGCTGTTCTTGGCTGGGGAGTCCACGGCAGCAGCTGGACATTGGTTGGTTTTTTTAGTGAGTTAATTTTGTAAGGGCTGTTACAGAGATTCAGTGACCCTCTCGTGTGTTCTTTCCCAAAGACAGTTCAGAAGAGGAAAATTTTGGGGGAATGCTGCACCTTACCACGAGATAAAAGGATATTCCTGAATGTTTCTTTGCCCTGGGAGACTTTGGTTTAGCCACGGAAAAGAAGTCTCTGTCCTCCAGAACTGTGCAGAATCCCCTGAACTGCCAGAATCAGCCTCTGACACAGGCTTAGACAGAGCCAGGACTGCATTTGCTCACTGCTGCACGATTAGTACCTTCTCCAGAAGGTTGAGAGACTTCTTCCTTCCGACTTCACATTTCCTTTCTTTCCTGTTTGGTCCATTTGCTGCAGCAGCTGCACTGCACCCTCAGCCTGACTGGCTGCTGCTCCTTGTTCAAGGGCAGATTCCACACGTTTCCCTGCAAGAAACAGCAGCAAGAGCAAAACCACAACCTCACTCACCCCACACTCCCTGCCTACCCAGCGGAATGGAACGATCCAGGAATTCCTTACTCACAGTCTTCACTAAGGGATGCTGGGCTGAACTTGCACTCATTTGCTTTGGAAGAGTTCTGAAAGGAAAAGGAACCCAAGAACTGTTAGACAATGCAAAATTCTACTGTACAGAAATTTTAGTTTGCTTGCTTGTTAAGCTAGTACTAAAAGTGCCAAAAAGGCAACGTCTGCTTTCTTGTTGGTTTTTGGGGCTTTTTTTCTGCTACTGTGAGGACTTTCTTCATCAAGATATTTTTACACCTCCCTCCTCAGGACATTCACAGGCCTAACATAAAGCTGTAATTAATTTAGAAGACTTTAACATATCAGATAGTGAAATAACAGGAGCTATGGCATGAGTAGAGATTTCAAAAAATATGAACAGAGGAGCTGTGGGAAACAACAGCCCCTGGAGACATTAGCACTGCTAAGACACAGTGCTGGTACACAGATTAACTGAGAAAGGACAGAAATGAAAACTGCCAGAAGCAAGAGGTGGGCCAGGAATACCCGTAAGGAGGGTGATCAACAACCTAAAGGACCACAAAACCCAAAACCATCATGTAAAAGCACAAACAACAAAACCAACAGGTCAGCTTCTTTAGGAGAGAGTAACCTCTAACAGAAAAACAGATCCACTGCTGTTTCCCTTGCACTAAACACAGAATCACAGAACCATTCAGGTTGGAAAAGCACTCCAAGATCAAGTCCAGGAGCTACTGACATGTTTTTTTCCTAAATCTTATCTTCTCATCCCAAATAAAAAAACTCAAACAAACAGAAAGCATGTCACAGAAGTACTTGGGTCTGACTTTGTAAAACAAATTCCACACCAGGAAGAGGATTTGTACCCATGATTTCACACAGTGCTTGTTACACCTGCTCTGGTATTCATCAACACAACAGTTTCTGTCTGGACATCCCTCTCAGTGCAACAGTGCCCTGACTAGTGCAAATTCCAGGGACAAGGTAAGCAGAGGGGGAAGAAAAAGTGACATAAATTTTAGAGTCAAATAAGCCTGCTTGTTTTAGAAAAATTATTCTTCACTGAATGCAGTCTTCCTCCTATCCTGAAAATCTAACAAACCTATCAAAAGATCCTGCTCTGAAACAAAGTTTTGGGCTCCTTTTGTGGGCAGTCCAGAGAGAAATGAGTGATTCCTTGGAAAAGACTCTCTTCAAAGATTTTGAGGGTGGGAAAGAGCCAGGAAGGTGATAGTGTGACAGGGATTTGAACTAAATTTACAATGGGTATCCAGGAAATGGACAAAATGCCCAGGGACATTTGGGAGGATGAGTGACAGCCAGGAGGACACAGGTGTTAAGGACAAGGACTAAACAGGTGCTGTTGCTTCTTTCTGAATATTCTGTAACTTACCTTTTCAAATCCATGCTCTGCTTTACTCATCTGATGAGCACCATCAGCTCCAGTTCTAAAAATAAGTCAAGTAAGTAAGAACCGAGTTTACAAAATGTCACAAAAAGGAAGCAATCCTGTAAATGGCTACTCCAAGTATTTCATTAGAAAGCAGGACTTTAGTACCTCTAGCCAACAAGATATATACCTTTGATCTGTATTTGTACTGATGTTTCAAAGTCTACCTTAAAAAATCAAAATATGCACTTGTTCCAGTATTAGGCTTTCTGCTCTTCTACTAAAACTAACAAGCAGTTAAAGGGGGGGAAAAACAGTGTTACATGACATGGAAAGGGGGATGAGCAGTGAGCTGAGAAAGCTTGAGAATCCTACAAAGTTACAAGGGCAGGGAGCAAAGAACCACAGAAAGATCTTACAAGACTTGGTCACAGAGCAATAAAACGGCAAAGGGAGCTCTGTACAGGGAGGTGCAATGGGATGCATGTGGAGAATCCCAGTCCTGGCTTCACACATTGTGAGGTGCTCAGTATCACTGGGACCGTCACCCGGAGATTCTGATTCCTCAGCACTCAGTAACACCCCAAGAAAACCCAAATCCCCCATGAGAACTTAGGGGCCAAAAAGCTTGTCCAGAAAGATGAGAAGACCAAGAGGTGGTATCACTACAGCAGACACACTCCTTCCTGGGGCAGAGGGGATGCTCAGCCTGGATGAGCTCTTCAGTCTAACAACATAACTGGAAAAAAAATGACAGAAGGCTTGAAGCTGATGCTCACCAATTTGATTTTGAATTCAAGAAATTACAATTATGAACTGTTTTAATCATAACTTTTGGGGTAAGATACACGACCTAGAGAGAACTGCCAGACTGGATCATGAAATAGCCCTTTTTGTTCTTGTACTTTATTAATCTACAGCTCATGTGTTGGCTAAAAGAAACCAGAAAGCATCCTGAATCGGGGGCCCGTTCCTCCCTCATTTCCAGCTGTTGCATTGTGACTGGTCAGGGGAATGGGAGTGGGATTAAAGGACTACATTTGTATGAGCAGGAAAAGGACTGTTTTCAGACTGCTCCTGTTATAATCTCTGCATGGAACACACTTGGGAATGGGGTAGGATATAAGGCAAGGAGAGATGACTGGACACAGCCTGTGCAGGGGAGGGGAAAGGTGTGCACAAACACAGCCCACCACAGGGACGGCTCAGGGACTCTGCCACTTGTGACGATTCAGCACAGACCGAAATTTTCTCTTTTTAAAAGCTCCACCCTGTTATAAAGAAAGAAGCCTGCTGGCCTGTAACTGATGTTGGGCCTCTGGGAGGTAGTCAAGAACCAAGCCTGAAGTTAGCCATGAGCCAGGCCTGCCCCCTCGTGCTAAAGGTGGCCAACAACCCCCTGAGCTGAATTAGGCAGAGCTCTGCCAAATCACTGCCCTCAAGCAGCAATCCCTCCCCTCCACTCAAGGCTGCTGGAGCCCCTCTCTGGGCTCTGTCTGGACTGGACTCCCCAGGACGTGACTGGGACTCACTGAGGTGAACCCAGCAAAGGGCCACAAACATGGTGATGGGATTGGGGAACCTTTTGTATGCAAAGAGGGAACTTTTTGTATGAGAGATGGCACTGTTCAGCCTGGAGAAGGCTTGGGTGGGCTCTTATCAATGTACACCTGATGGGAGAGAATGAAGGACAGGGAGCCAGGCCCTCCTCCACAGCACCTTCTGGCAGGACAAGAGGCAAAGGGCACAGATTGCAAAACATGAAATTAAGTCTGAACACCAGAAAAACCTTTTTGACTAGAACTGTGGTCATGCACTGCAATGGGCTGTCCAAAGCTGGAGTCCATTCATGACCCAAGGGGATCCATCCTGGGCAACTTGCTCTGGGTGACCCTGCTTGAGCAAGAGGGGTGGGGACTCAGTGATATCAAAGGACCCATCCAACCTCAGTCATTCTGTGAAATCCAGAGGTAGAGATCTACTTGGGAATCACCGTGACAAGTTTAGCTACCAAAGAAACCAATGGGAAAGATGTGTGAGAATACTCATGTGCACACACAACATGTGCAATTTGGTGAGACTTTAAAGCACCTGGAAAAGAGCAAGCTCCAGTGTGTTTTGCCATCAGCCTCGAGCTGAGAGGCAGGCTGGGGGGCAGCTGGAAAGCTCTTCCCAGTTGAAGAACTGTCCTTGCTGTCCCTGGCTCAGTGTGCAAGCCAGTGCAGTGATCTGTCTGGCTGCTGAGCTCACTGTGTAAACACAGAGGAATTAAACAGGCAGAGGTCTGGTCCATGGCATGGGAACCTGGGAAGCACAGGAAAACTTTTTTCCCCCAATATGAGCAACACTGCTGAGATTCTGTTACTTATGGAAGAGGAGGAAGAAGAAAAACAGGGCAAAGGACTGCACAGAAATGAAACATGAGGACACAAGAACCATTAAAATGACATAAAAGAGACATTAATCTCCCTGGATATATACCAATATTTTTATTTTGTCAGTCAACTGACCTGTCCATACGCAATCGTGGGCATGAATTCTCTGCTCCAACTTCCACTCTCCTCCTCTTCACTGCTTCTTCCACTGCAGTACTTTCTGATATGTCATTTCTTCTCCTGACCTTCAAAACATTGCAAACTTGGTATTGATAAAAAGTGATTTTGACTTCTCTACTTGGGAACAAAATTCAGAGTTAATACAATGTACATTCGTATTTCGCAAAATCATTTCATTCACAGAGTGAAAACAAAAGAAGGGTTCAGGACTGAGATAAGAACTGGGAGGCCATCCAGAGAATTATGCTCAACAGTTTTAAACAAAATCCTGCATTCCAGGACATCCTATTTGCTCCATCTTCAGAGGACTGCTAGGAATTTAAGTAGCAGGAATGGAATGCTAAGCAGACACGGAAACATTCTTTGGGGGAATTTGGACAGGACATCTTTGTGAATTCACTCCACGTGCAGACACTCACCCACACTGAAAACAAACCTACCCTGAGCTCTCATTACACAAAAAATGACCAAATTAGCCGAACGTTGCTGTTTATGGCAGGACTGCATTCCAAGTGCACTGGAACTGACGGGGAGATTTCTCTCCTGCTGGATGGTTCTGGGTGAGATTCAGTGCCAGTTTACACTGACTAACTCCAAGAAGTACAAGAACTGTAGCATTGCCTAAACATATACATTCTGTTTCTCCAGAATACTTTGTTTTGTTGTTTAATTTATATTTAAACAAAAACAAAGGCACAACTTACAAGCTCATCACTGCCTCTGTTTACTTCTTTACCTGTAAACAGAGGTATAAAACTTGATGATTATTTAGACTGGACTCTCTGTAACCAACTGAAAAGTACATTTTTGCATTGCACCTCATCTTCCAGGAACAAGATAAGCTACTGTCAAGAACAGTTTGGACCTTTCCACAGTCAGTTTTTACATCCAAACGTGGGATGTTTGACAGGGAGTACAAATGGGTGAGACTAAGAAATGACTACTTGGTCATTTTATAAAGCAGATCAGATTACCTGCTAAGCAGTCATAAGAAAAAAACAGCATTTTTTTTCAGGGCCTGATAATCAGAACAGGAAATAATAAGAACACTCAGTTTTCCCAACAGGGGAATTCAAATGCAGAGTCCCACAGAGGCCTCGGCTGGGGCCTGAGGCTGTTCAGGGAATTCACAGAAAACCTGGAAAACAGACACTATGGAGGTGACAACATTTGCTAATTACACAAAAGACATTATTACCATCATTACTATCATTATTTAGAAAAACAAATCCATTCTTTCTTTAGAAAACTAGAAACAAAGAGAGTGTAGTCAGCAAATGCAGTCAAGCACAAGGAAGAAAATCATGTATTCCATGGCTCCACATAATGGCTCCAGCCCAGTGACTGACATTAAAAAATGAAGGCTGGGAGCCACTGGGCATCACTTCATAAGAATAAATACCTGCTGAAGAGTCAGCAGTGGCTGAAAAGGCAAAGAGAAATTCAGGAAATTTTAGAAAAGCAACACAGGACAATAGAGAACACACTATCAATCTCTATTTCAAACCACACCACGTGCAGTTTTGCTCTCTCTCATTCAAAGATACAGCAGGTGAAGGGAAAGGGGAAAGCAAGACATAGATCATGGGTATTTTCAGAAATTATCCAAACATAACCACTGTGACTTACCACAAGAAGTATTTTGCTGAAATGAGTTCAATTCTAGATACAATGTGCAAATGTAGGGATAAGGCACAAGATGGACATTCTCATGTTTAAATTTCATCTTTGATACTCTCTCCCATTTACTCAAATCTGAGAACAGTGATAAGGCTTAAAACCACAGCACTAACATTTCAAAGGAGCAGGAGTCCTGACAATGCCTTCAAAAACCACATCGTGCTGCACATGTGCACCAGGGAACAAACCCAACCTGCCACTAGGAACTTCATGAAAAAGCACTTTATGAAGAAACACTCACCCAGGAGATGCTGCCCCATCAGTCACCTGCACTAAGAGTGTTCTGTTCCCTTAACTGTACTGCCCTCCTGACACCCTTCTGCCAAAAAACCAACATGCCAGGCTCTTCCAACCCTATGAATAAAACCTCAGCAGCCTTCCTAACTAAAAAGTAATTCTTTTAAAAATGTATTTAAAAATTGAAAAGGACTAGGACTCATAGGAGCAGCATGATTAAATTTAGTTCTCAGTTCAAAATGGGGGGGAAAAAAGATAATTGACATGGCAACCACCGAAGTTAGAGCCATTCCTTCTCCTGGGTGCAGCTCTGACATGGCTAAATTCTGTCCAGGTGCACAAGCCAGAAGAAGAAGATGAAGGCCAGCCAGGCCCTTGGTGCACTCTGATGAAAAAACACCTAGAAGGTGGAGGAGCCTGTAGTTGTGCAACAGCACAGAGCTTTTACAGCACTGCCTGTGTACAGCAGGCCAGACTGACAGCAGCTAAAGGTCTCTGCAGACTTCAGGGAAGAAGGAAAAGATCTGCTGACTGCTCCCACAGGAGCAAGGGGGATGAGCAGAATAAGGTGAATACTGGGTGGATGACACTGAAGGGGGGACCAGGATAACCGGATGACAATCCTGCAGGCTTTGGGTATTCAAAAGCCTGGCTGAACTTCCAATTATCTCAGCTTAACTACTGCTCCTGCTAAAGCTCACTCTCTGAGGTGCTTTTTGCTTCTCTCAGCCACCTCTGCAGATACCTGAGCACAGAGTCACACTTGCTCCCACCTCCATCCCCAAAAGCTCACGGGTGTGGTTTAGCCTCAAGGAACCACACAAAAACAGCACTGCAGGCTTCCCCACCCACGGACCAGCACTGCAAAACCTGTAAGGAGAGCTTTACATTTTATGAACCTCTGGGAATAACGCTCTGGCTGTGCTTGCAGTGGCAGGAGGGTGGACTTCTGGGCATGCCTTCATTTTCTCTGGCCAAATCTGATTTGGAATGCAGGGGTGTTCTGATGGAAACGCTGCAAAACACTGTCTTCACATCAGTTCTCTGTTGAAGGCAACATCTGAGAAGGATCTTCAGCCAATGTCAAACAGCAAAGCTTGAAGGATTCCTACTCCAGCTAAAGATCTACACACGAATGTTGAATTAGGCAATGCCCAACACACACAGGCGATTGAATCTTTTCTTTTATAAACAGCAAAAAAAGGATACATGGAAACACAGTGAAGTGATCTGTAGAAAATGGATGTAAGTCATCAAGATTTCCAAGGATTACTCGAATCACTTCCTGGGGAGGCCCCCAAAAAAAACCAAAACAAGGAAGAATATTAAAAACATCGCAGCAATTCCAGTGTCAAGTACAGTTTCAAGGCTTGGGAAAAATTAACTTTACTGTTTGCATGAATCATGGAAAAGCAGGTTCTAGATACTCTGCTTTTCCTCCTCTCCTTCTTCTCTCTGCTCCCTCTGATCATCTTAGAGCGTCCTGCACTGACAGACTCGCAGAAATCAAAGGAATATCTTAATCATAAATTAATATAGAAGAATTACTACGGAGAGTGAAGATATGGTTTCAAATTTAATAAGTTTTAAATTTAAGAAGTGTCCTTTTTTTTTTCCAGCAAAACACATGTAGCATTTACTTGTGCAAAAATAAACATATTCCTCTTTTGCTAAATATTGACCCAAATCAGTTACAAGGGAACAGCAGTTAAGCCCCAAAAAACTCCTGCTGTACTAGCAGGAAAGTTTTTCTATTAATACCTTTCAATATTTTCAAAAATGAAAAAAAAAAATTATAATTCTTCATATCAATTAAAATCAAAACATTTTCTCCAGTAATATGTTTAATGCTATTACTATACTCTGAAGATTTTAAAAAATTAAGTAATAGGAAGGAGCATTTTTAGGAAGGCACTTTATTTGTCTCATTTTCTCAGGAATGGCAGGAGCTTTCTTCTGCCTCAGGAAGCAGATAACACAAAGCATTGGCATCATTAAAAGTGCTCCTGCAGGAATGACTGTGAAGAGGAATCAGACAGGAACAGGGTGCAACTAGTTTGACAATCAGGAGTTTCCATTTGTCCAGTTTTAACAGTCAGTAGCTTCTTTGCAATATTTGAAATAAAAGCATGACTCCTCTACACCAAGTTTGCCTATTGAGGGCATTTTTAATTTACATCTGAACTCTGAACTCTCCAGAGAAGTTCCCTATTATTCGCCCTTGAGATGTTGCATTTGACAAAATGTTCCCTGTCCCATAACAAACATAAGACTTGTTCAACCTAACACCCATCCAAGGTCCTGTGGACCTGCCTCAGCTCCTACCTCTGACTCCTTGGCAGCACTTTCAGCAAGACTGAGATCAGGAGCGCTGTGAAACAAGCAGAGTTGGAACCATCCCAGTCAAAAAGCAATGGAGCAACACTTGATAAAAGAGTTTAAACAGCAACAAAACATCATTCCCACTGCATAGGAAAAAACACTGGGCAGGCAGATGAATTCTTAATCTATTATTCTTAAAAAACATCCACCATTGCACAAAGATTGCTCCTCGTGAACTTTCTGCCCATTTGTGTGTTGTGTATCTGTGGATACAACGGATGAGAGATCAGATCTTTACAGCTGAGCCCCAGTTACCCTCAGGATTGGGGTTTTTTGACACAGTGCCCTCAAACCATGCCCTGTCTTTATCGTGGTGCCATTCTGTTTAAGGGACTAAAAGGAGGAACTGGCAGGACATGTCTGTTAATTCCCTTCTGTGCAAACCCACAGCACCAGCATTAGCCCTGGAATGCTGGGAGTCGTGTGCTGCCTACATCAAACTGTTCCCAAATACTAACTACTCAGAAGCTGTTTGCTGCCAGGTATCAGCCAACAATCTAATGTACAGGAAAAGGGCTGGTCTTAAAGAAAATCTGAACTCATTAAAAAAGTAAACAAACCACATAAAGGTCACTTAAAAATAAGCCAATAAAGTGGAGCGCAAGGAATCCAAGGTGGGCAAGGAATCCCAGGCACACAAGTATTCCCTGGTTTATGGTCTGGCAGGCAGCCATGATCACACCTTCCCCACCGAGGGGCCCCAGCCAGAACACGGGCAGAGATGAGAACTCCCCTCCCTCTTCTGAAAGGCACACGGATAACAGCAAACAGCCCAGGAAGTAAGGACATACACTGAGTATGGAGCTCCAAGGCTGTGCTGCTTTTGACTGGGATAGAAGTCAATTTTCTCGACAGCTTGCATTTGTGCTGAAAACAGCGTTGCTAACACAGAGATGTTTTACTTACTGCTGAGCAGTACTTACCCAGCGTCAGGGCTTTTCTGCTCCTCACAGCGAGCAGGCTGAGGGTGCACACGAGGTCGGGAGAGAACAAGGATGGGGGGGGATAACCCCGACCGACCCAAGTGATATTCCAGACCCGAGGATGTCACGCTCAGGAACAAAACACAGGGCAGAAAAAGGCAGGGGGGGAAGTTTGGCATCGAGGCAGATGTCTTCCCAAGTAACCATTTTGCCCGACAAGAGACCTGCGTTTCTGGAGATTAAACACCTGCCTGCCCATGGGAAGCAGTGAATGAACTCAGAACTTTATTCTGCTTTGCTTGCATGTGTATCTTTCGCTTTACTTATTCAACTGCCTTTATCTTAACCCACCGGTTTTACTTCTACCTTTCCAGTTCTCTCCCTCACTCCACTCAACTGCCAGCTGGGCTTAAACCACCACAAAGGCTCTGGAGTTTCTCAGTTACATCCTTAAATACTGCCTGTAAAAACCTCCTCTTTTCCACTGAAGCAAGAAATTCACACAGGGCAATGAAACAGGAGTGGTTTTTTTACAGCTTGGATTACTCTCTCAGCGTGTGAATCAGCAGCAACTTTTCAATGGCCAGTGGAAAAAAGGAAGGAAATGAGGAGGCCCCCCCCAGATCTGAATTTAAGGTCCCATATTAACTCAACGATCCGCAGTTTGACTTCTCACCTTTAACATACTTACCTGCTAAAGTTGCCATAGCGGATTTTAAATTTGTACACGAGCCTGCCAGCGTGAAGGAACCTTGTTTCGGGCAGTGGATAGGTGAACGGCTTCAGCGACATCCTCCCCCTCTCCTTCCCTGAATGCCAGGCTACGGGAAGCAGGACAGCCAAAGGTTAATTCCTAAAATCCTTTCACGGCGTCTCGTTCTGTCATACGAAAAGATTACACGCTGGGGCAATGCCGGAGCTGCCAGACGGGAGATGATGATGACGGTGATGATGATGATGATGATGCCGCCGCCTCCCCAGCGCTGGGGGCGGCCTGAAGGGCCTCCGAACAACCCCAGTGCCGCCGGTGCTCCGACGGAGGACAGGCACCTCCTCACGGACACCGACCCCACCCCTCCCACCGGCCCCGCCGCGCCCTCGCCTCACACGGGGCCGAGGCTGAGGGCGGAGCGGAGTAAGCGCAGCCGACCCGAGGCGAGCCCGGCCGAACCGAACCGAGCCCGGCCGAACCGAACCGAGCCCGGCCGAACCGAACCGAGCCCG
>NW_016690366.1:934489-935590 GCF_001604755.1 Lepidothrix coronata
CCTCCTCTCTGGGACATGGGCAACCCTGCAGGGTAAGTGGGAGCCTTGCCTCATCCACAGCTGCTCCCATGCCCCCGTGGGACTCCATGGGCAAGAGGCTTCCTGCTCCCCACCCACTTTTGGCTCTTACTTCCTCACCCCTCCTTGTCCCCTGGCTCCACACCTTCTCCTTGGCAGGGATGCAGCCACCTGAGGTGGGTGCAGGGGTGGGAGCCGGGGCTCCCAAGGATGAAGGGGGCCTGGCGGGAGTCCACAGATCTCTGCAACCTCAAGGACCTGTCCCTCAGCCCCTCCACTTTCCCTGTCCCTCTCCTCCCTGTCAAACCCTGTCTCACGTAGGGACCTTCACTTTCCGGCTCCTTCACACCTCTACCTTCCAAAACACCTCCTTTGTGGAAACGGAGGGGATAGGCCTGCTGGAAGACATTGAACTTGGGTCTCTTGATAAGCACACCTGGGACATCCACTTCTGCCAGCCCTGGGTGCGTCCAGCAGTGCCCCAGAGTGAGTGGGACACACTTGACAACATGTTCAAGGTCTACTTGCATAATTTCAACCTCCTGATGAACCAAGGGGCCACACAGAAGGATGTGCCCTGTGAGTATCCACTCTTCACTGTGTTTCCTCTCTAACCAGCAGCTGGGGAGTGGGGAAGGATCTGGCAAGTGCTGGCACTGATCATGCCTGCAGGAAGGCAATCCCAGCACCTCATGAAACCTCTCTCCCCTTTCGGCCCCTCCAGACCCCTTTGTGGCTCAGTCCATGGCAGGCTGCAAGCTCTACCCCAACAGGACCTCTCAGGTCTTCCTCTCTGTGGGCTACAATGGGCAGGACTTCCTCAGCTTGGACACAGACAGTGCCACCTGGACCCTCTCCCAGGACACTGACCTGGCACGGTACCTCAGGGCTGTCCTCACGAATGAAACCACCCTCGCTGAGGCGGTGGAGGGCATCTTCAAGGATAGCTGCATCAATGCCCTGGAGATGTTCCTGAGTTATGGGAGGGCAGCTCTGGAGAGACAAGGTGAGACCACCCTGACCCTGCCACAGCCACCCCAAAGCCCTGGGGCCAAGCCGTGCCCAACCAGGGCTTCCCCCACC
>NW_016690366.1:936806-938059 GCF_001604755.1 Lepidothrix coronata
CCCACAGCCTCTTCCTCCTGCTGCTGCACCCACTGCTGCACACTCTGGGCCTCACTGCTGGCACCATGCAGCCCCCTCGCTGCTGCCTCCTCCTCGGCCTTCTCTACCTCTTCCTCCTCTCTGGGACATGGGCAACCCTGCAGGGTAAGTGGCAGCCTTGCCTCATCCAGCTGCTCCCATGCCCCCGTGGGACTCCATGGGCAAGAGGCTTCCTGCTCCCCACCCACTTTTGGCTCTTGCTTCCTCACCCCTCCTTGTCCCCTGGCTCCACACCTCCTCCTCGGCAGGGATGCAGCCACCTGAGGTGGGTGCAGGGGTGGGAGCCAGGGCTGCCAAGGATGAAGGGAGCCTGGAGGGAGCCCACAGATTCCTGCAACCTCAAGGACCTGTCCCTCAGCCCCTCCACTTTCCCTGTCCCTCTCCTCCTTGCCAACCCCTGTCTCACATAGGGACCTTCACTATCCGGCTGCTTCAAACCTCTACCTTCCAAAACACCTCCTTTGTGGACACGGAGGGGATAGGCCTGCTGGAGGACATCGAACTTGGGTCTCTTGATAAGCACACCTGGGACATCCACTTCTGCCAGCCATGGGTGCTTCCAGCCCTGTCCCGCAGTGAGTGGGACACCACTGACAACATGATCAAGATCTATATGCATCAATTCAACCGCCTCATGAATGAAGGCGCCATACAGAAGGATGTGCCCTGTGAGTATCCACTCTTCACTGCGTCCCCTCTCTAAACAGCAGCTGGGCAGTGGGGAAGGATCTGGCAAGTGCTGGCACTGATCATGCCTGCAGGAAGGCAATCCCAGCCCCTCATGCAACCTCTCTCCCCTCTCGGCCCCTCCAGACCCCTTTGTGGCTCAGTCCATGGCAGGCTGCAAGCTCTACCCCAACAGGACCTCTCAGGTCTTCGTCTATTTGGGCTACAATGGGCAGAACTTCCTCAGCTTGGACACAGACAATGACACCTGGACCATCCCCCAGGACACCGGCCTGGCACGGTACGTCAGGGATGTCCTCCAGAATGAAACCACCCTCATTAAGGAGGTAGAGGGCATCTTCAACAATACCTGCATCAATGCCATGGAGATGTTCCTGAGTTACGGGAGGGCAGCTCTGGAGAGACAAGGTGAGACCACCCTGACCCTGCCACAGCCACCCCAAAGCCCTGGGGCCAAGCCGTGCCCAACCAGGGCTTCCCCCACCCCTTTGCACCCACCCCCCAGAGCTGCCCGTGGCCACGGTCTT
>NW_016690366.1:939390-940967 GCF_001604755.1 Lepidothrix coronata
CCCCAGGACGGGCACAGCTACGCCTGCCGCGTGCGCCACCGCAGCCTGGGCACCCGCAGCCTCCTCGTCCCCTGGGGTAGGTGCCACCCGTGGGCACGGCAAGGAGCGCCCCAGCCGCCCACCCGCTGGGATGGAGCAAAGCCCGGCAAGTTCATGGCAGCCCCTCCTTATATTGCCCAGGGAACTCACAGCTGGTGCTGATCACAGGGCTCGTGGCCGGGCTGCTGGGAGCCGTGGCTCTTGCTGCCCTGCTGCTGCTTTGCCTCTGGAGACGCAGGTGAGTCTCCTCCTGCCCCACACACAGCAGAGGGAGAGGAGGGGAGGGGATGCCCCAGGGGATTTCTGCACTGGGCAGCCGAGCTCAGGCTTCAGCCCTGCCAGCTCCTGTCCGCACCCCTACAAGGTCTCTGCCGTGCACCATCCGTCGGCTGTCTCCCTTTCCTCTCAGAAAGCACCAGGGGACAGAGGAATCACAGTCCAGGAACTCCATCCTGAGCAAAGAAGCTTAGCCCAGAAGGGAGACAACTGTCCCCGTTCCCTCTTGGCACCTGTCAGCCAACAGGGACAAGAATTACCTTCTTCTGCTTCAAGACTGCAAGATTAACTCGACTCAGAGATGCAGGGGAGAAATCTGGGTGGCTTCTGACTCACTTGAATTTGCTAAGCAGACACAGATGCAGGTCTGAGACCTCCTCACTTTTTACACCTCTTGTGGCACTGCCTTAGGCACCCACTGAGGCTCTAGGGCACCTAAATGCCCAGAGGCAATTTCTCCCACTTCTGCTACAATAACACTTTGATCACTAGGTGGAAAGCTGTGCCCTTCCACTTCCATTTTCTAGCTGATTTGTTTTCCTAAAAACTGCCTTTATTAACGTATTCCAGAAGTTTTTGTGCTGAGACTGAACTGTTCCACGCAGACTAACAGAACCTGGCCACAAATGGCTTTACAAAGTGCTGAGTAACACTGAAACTCTGGTATAATATGTGGGAGATGTGTAGAATATCTGCAGTTGTGTATAATAAAATCAATATTTTCACTAAGATCATGTGCCTTTCCTCAGGAGTTGTGTGGCTTTGGGGGAGGTTTTACTCAGCTGCAAAGGGAAGCCAGAGCACCACTGAATTATTGGCACTAATTGCAGGAAACACCAAGGAAAGGGGAAAAAAAAGTACATGTGTGCCTGTGCATATATGAACATGTTCTTACATATTGCATGGAAACAAGTAACTGTGCACATAGGGGTAAAGTGCCCCCAAGGCTTCTAAGAAAGGAGGAAAAGGAAGCCCATGTCCAATTGAAGACAGCAGAGTTCAGACAGACACAGGAAGCCATTTAGTTCATGCTCCCAACCAACTTAAACACAGAGCTTCAAAAGCTTTGGTTTCCCTGCAAAATTTCCCAAGATAAGTCTGGCAGCCATGGGGGAGCCAGAAAATCCAGCTGGCCTGTGGCTGTATCCACCACAGCTCTGCTGGGCTTTGTTCCCCCTCGGCCAGACCCTGGAAACAATGATGCTGGTGGCAGGACTACATTTTCCTGGCAGCCAGAGTCACCTGCTGGCACCACAGGGCTC
>NW_016690366.1:941606-969999 GCF_001604755.1 Lepidothrix coronata
CCTTCCCTCCCTTTACTGCCCCAAGGCTGCTCTTTGCCATCCCACCAGCCAAACACTCCCCTCTGGGCCCAGCACTGGTGGCTCCAAGGGAACTTTGTGGTGGCATAGCTGGACATCCCTTGGGTGCCGCTGCTGGGGAAGTTGGTGCCATTTCTGGGCCTACCAGGTGTGATGGTTTCACTCTAGGCCTTCCTGGAGACCAGGTTGTAACCAGGAAGGAACTAGGAAGGTGATCACGGAAGTATTCCATGCTATTCCCTTACGTAAGTTGAGGTATAAATAAAGCCAGCAGGAGGGACCTCGCGCTCTTCCTTTCCGGCGAGGTTCGAGAACAGTGGGTCCCTGTCTCGGTCTGGCTTATCTGGAGCTGAGGCCTCCATTGACTGCTGTTATCTGCCACGCATGAGGGGAGAGCGCTGGGCCGTGTCCAGCCATCTGCTTCTCTCAAGGGAAGTGGTAAGATTTTGATAGTTCTTCAGTTTGCTGGTTACCGGGTTTTTAGATTGTGTAGACTTGTTTGGTTCTTGCCCCTTTTTGTCCTATTTTGTCCTTTTCCCTTCTCCCTCCCCCTCTTCCCTTTTAGGGAGCTATTTAAGGTTTCTGGGGGTATAGTACATAATATTCTCATTGTATATATCTGTCTTATATGTAATATATATATATTTTTGCTATAGCTTTGGCTGCTGGGTTTTTTTCTTCCCTCTCTGGGAAGCAGGTCTTTGTTGTCAAGTTTCGGAGACTTGGCAGGAAGCCAGCTCGGAACTTGCACACCAGGCCACCACAGCATCCCTACTTCTCACTGGGACAGCTCCATGGAAGGGAAGGGGTTTCATGTTTGGACATACTGAGGTGCACCCCTCAGATTTCCCCTCAGCTGTGGTTTCAGTTCTGCCTTCTCTCCCAGCGTGGGAAGGGGAAGAGAAACTACATGTTGAGGGGAGGAGCTGGGGAGGAGCAGTGGATCAGGGACATTGTGGGGGTGAGGCTGGCTCACCATTGTGCCTCCATTGTACCACTGGACACTGCTGCAGAATCCTGTCCCCCTCCCCAAGAGTCCCCTGTGCATGGGAACAGGAACGGTGAGAGCCATTCCCCTGCTCTGTCCCCATTGGCACCAAAGTTGGTAGAAAGGAAAGGGGAGTGCCAGACCCACCCCTGGGCCCTCTCCTGGGAGCATTTAGGGCAGAGCTGGGGCTCCCCAGCAGCGTCCCACAGCTTGGGGTTAGTCAGGAACTGTTTGTCACCTCCTCCCTGGGATCCTCATCCCCAGGGTTAGGCAGGTGGTGCAGGAGCAGCCTGAGCTGGAGGTGCCAGAGGGGGGGACACAAAGCGTCTCTTCTTGCCATGTGGGGGCTGGGAGGACAGCAACCATCTTTCTCCAGTCAGGGCTGAAATCCAAAAGCCATCATCCCCTCCATTGGAGCTGATGCACCCCACAAGAACTGGGATAGGACAAGGTACCACTGGTGGGGAGGGGGAGCCAGGGGGACCCTTGAACATTTGCTTTCTCCTAGCGATGCTTCCTGGGACTCTCTTTGCACCTGGTTGGGCTTTCTCCAGGCCCAGTCTGTCACAGCACTTCATGCTCGAGACATTATTTCAGCTCTCGTCCCTCCCACACGTCCCCAGCCCTCACCCCAGCACATTCACTGCGCTCCCATTGGTGCAGAGCTGCCGCAGTGACTGCTGGGCTGGGCTGAAGCGTTGGACCCCAACGTTCTTCCTCTTCCCACAGTCACTGCTGCTGCTTCTTAAGCCCCTGCGTGCACCATGCAGCCCCCTCACCTCTTCCCCTTTCTTCCCCTCCTCCTCCCTGGGATGTGGGCAGACCCAGAAGGTAAGTGGGAGCCCTGGCTCACCCAAACCACTCTCATCCCTGCTGTCAGAGGACCCTACAGGTTCCTCAGAGGAGGCCACTGTCCCCTGCATGGGGGGGATGATCCCCAGCATCAAAGGGCTGCCCCCCACAATGCAGGACCCAAAGGTGTTTTGTCCCTGCCCACCCTCTCTGTTCTTGCCCCCAGCTCTGGACTTCTACCCCACTGGCTTGACACAGGGCCTTGGGCACACAAGCAGAAGAGAGACCAGGGTCCCTAGCCAGGCTTTGGGTGTTGAGGTTCCCCCCATGATGTCTTCCCCCTGCAGGGAGCCCATGAGTGCCAAGGGGGAATCAGCCCCACATGCTGCCATGGGCCCCTTCCAGCAGCCCCTCGTTTTTGTGGAGCTGCACCTGCAAGAGGGTGTTTCAGGCACTGCTGTTGTACGAGCATTTTACCACAAACAACCCCGTGAGACCTTGTGCTTCTGGGGTGGGCAACATCACACATGGGAAGGCAGGATTGATCTCTGAGATGTGCTGCAGTGCTCTCCTCTCAGGGAGCCCCCAAACCTGGATAAAATGCTCTTTTCCATCCTCCATGTCCTCTGCACCAGGCACAGGTCATGCAGATACAGGTCCTGGCACAGGTGTTATTCTGGGGGGAGCATCACCCCAAACAAGCAGTGAGGTGCCCCCTCATCTGCTCTACACAGTCAGACAGCAGTGCTGGGCAGGAAGGAGGCAGGGAGGGGAGGAGACAAAATGCCTGAAATCCTGCGCAGGAGAGAAACAATCAATTGCAAGTAAAATAGAGAAGGAAAAGGAGCAGCAAAGGCAGAGGAAGTTCAGCCAAGAAAGCCTGAGCAGGCTGAAGAGCACAGAATCATAGAACCACGGAATGGTTTGGGGTGGGAGGGACCTTTAAAGACCATCCAGTCCAACCCCATCTGCCATGGGAAGGGACATCTTCCATTAGATCAGGTTGCTCTGAGTTCCATCCAACTTGCTCTTGAATGTTTCCAGGGATGGGGCATCCATCCCATCTCTGGGCAATCTGTGTCAGTGTCTCACCAGCCTCACAGTAAAAAATTTCTTCCTTGTATCTAGTCTGAATCCCTTGTTTCTCCCCTAGCCCCTCCACTCATCTCCTTCTTACACCCCTTCTCATCCCCATCCTCCTTTCCAGCAGAGCCACAGGTTCTCCAGTACCTCCTGACCGGCCTCTTTGCTGACATGACCTCTGCTGAGGTGTCAGCAATGGGAGTCCTGGGGGATGTGCCCATCTTTGCACTGGATCCTGCCAACTGGAGCATCCACTTCCACTGGCCCTGGGTCAGCCAGGCTGCGGCCGAGGGTGACACCAAGAAGCTGATGTCCCAAAGTCAAATGGCTCTGCGCAATATGGTCCGATATGTGCATGACAAAGTCCAGCAGACAGAAATGGACTGTGAGTATGGGAACAACTCCAGTCAGAGCCCTGGCACCTCTCCCCAGGTTCAGGCTGTGCCCTCCTCCACCAGGGTGGCATCTGGGGGGGGTTTCATAGCGTGCAACAGCTCCTGAAAGTGTAACGCTGCAGCTGCTGGGGCATATGACTCGCAGGACTAGGGAAGGCAGCAGACCTGAAACCCCTTGGGGCTTCTGCCATCTGGCACAGGGAACCCCCTCTGCACACCAGGGAGTTGCCACAAAATTTACTGGGGCTGCAGGACTCACATAGCAAAGATCATGAAAGAGAAAACTGAGGGCAAATATTTTGGGGCACAGTATTATTTTTAAACAAGCACCCCCACACTAACTGGTCTGGTATTCACTCCATCCTTCCAAGGGGCCTGGGGGTTTGCAAGGTGTCTGGGGTTTCCTGAAGCATGGCCCCGTGCCCTGCTACCCATTGCACCCTGCTGCCCATTGCACCCTGCTGCCCATTGCACCCTGCTGCCCATCACACCCTTCCACGTGCCCTCAGTCACGTCCCACCTCGTGCCACCCATGTGCCACATACTCACGGGACCTCTCCGCTGGCTTTGCCCTTGGCAGACCCTCTGGTGGTCCAAATCCGTGCGGGCTGTGAGCTGCACCCCAACACATCAAGCTGGGGCTTCCTGCGTGTCGGGGAGGGTGGCAAAGACCTTGCAGCTTTTGAGGTGGATGAAGAGCGCTGGGAGATGCAGCAGGCATCCCAGCTGGCAGAGCAGGTCATCACAGACCTAAACAGTGCGACGTCCATCAAAGTACTCCTGGAGTACCTCCTGTCCTTCATCTGCCAGAGCCAAATCCGCACCCTGAACAAGTACGGGAGGGCCACTCTGGAGAGACAAGGTGAGACCACCCTGACCCTGCCACAGCCACCCCAAAGCCCTGGGGCCAAGCCGTGCCCAACCAGGGCTTCCCCCACCCCTTTGCTCCCACCCCCCAGAGCTGCCCGTGGCCACGGTCTTTGCCCGCACGCCCAGCCCACACCAGCTGCTGCTGGTTTGCCATGTCACCGCCTTCTACCCCCGGCCCATCAGTGTGGCCTGGCTGAGGGATGGCCACGAGGTGCCTCCAGGCCCGCAGCTCAACACCAGCCCCATCCTGCCCAACGCTGACCTCACCTACCAGCTCTCCAGCGTCCTGGCCGTGGCCCCCCAGGACGGGCACAGCTACGCCTGCCGCGTGCGCCACCGCAGCCTGGGCACCCGCAGCCTCCTCGTCCCCTGGGGTAGGTGCCACCCGTGGGGACAGCAGGGGTGTAGGCAGCAGCCCCTGGCCCTGTGAGGGGCAGCTCTTGACTGGCACTGCCACCCTTACACGGTCACCCTTTTCTCCCCCTCTCCCAGAGAACCTCAGCACAGCTCCAACCATCAGCATCACCATCGCAGTGCTGCTCCTGGGTTCCACAGCCTCTGCCGGGGGATTTTGGTGGTGGAAGCGCAGGTGAACTCTCCTTCCCATTGCCTGCTCTAAGATTTACGGGCAGGTGGGTCGGGCCAGGGGTTGCAGGAGCGACAGCTCCACAGGGGTGAACTCCCTGGCTCTCAGTGCAGCTCACGGTGTCCCCCCTTGCAGGAGAGGTAATGAAGCTACATAGGAGACCCAGGAATTCATCAGCTGAGGCCTCGTTGCTCACTCAGAAACAACCGGCTGCTCTCCCTGTTCATTTCATGTCCCACCTCTCACCCATCAGCACCGACACCGTTTTGTTCTGGAAAACCGCAGCATTAAACAGCTACAAACTTCCCCTGATGCATGGGGCTCCTGTGCCTCTCACCGTCCTTTACCCTCAAGAGTTTTTCCCAGGAAACCCCTCAGCACACTGCAGAGACTCCCCATGGCAGCCAGGAAGACTCTCCCTTTTCCTGGAGTTGGTCTAGTTGGTCTTCCCCTGGCATGTCAGGAGAAGTCCATGCAGGTGCCTGGGGGATGGTGGGTCATGTTCTGATGGCAGCTCCAGCCATGGGACACTCACAGCCCCTCTCTCTCCTTTCTCCTCGAGGCAGCTCCAAGGCAGCCTGGCCACCGCGGTGCTGCTGACCACGGCTGCACATCCCTCCCTGGGGCCATCCGGGGCTACAGGGGCAGGGGAGGTCTCCTCCTCACCCAGTTACACCAGTCCCACCGTCTCCAGGCCATAGCAGGTGGGAGCTGCCCTTGTCCCGGCCGCTCACCCCCTGCTCTCCTGCGGGAACTGCGAGCTGAGAGCACGGGACACAACGGGGATACCCCGGAGCCCCATTCCCGGATCAGGATGGCGGATGCAGCCCATGGCCCGGCGGCACACCCGTCTGCACTGCGGGTAGAAAAGCGGGGTCTGGTCACCAGCCTCCGGTGACCTCCACGAGCAAGGGGCTCCCCCTCACCCGCCCTCGCACGCCTCCTCACCCCTGTTCCCACTGTGTCCTTCATCCATTTCCTTCCCCCTTTCGCACTCCCACATCCTTCACTCTCCCCGCACATCCTCAGCCCTAGCCCTGGCCCCTTCCTCATCTCAGACTGCCTGTCCCCTTTTCCCCCTGCCCAGCCCTACCTGTTCCCTTGTCACGTCCCCCCCATATTCCCGTGTCCCCCACCCAGGGTCCCTGCCTGACCGCACCCGAGCCACCCGCCAATGGTGATCCGCCTTGCATTTGACGTCACCTGGTGCCAGGTAGATCTCCGGCCGCCCCACCCCGCGCTGCCATTGGCTACGCCGCGGTTCATTCGCCAATGGAATCCGCGCCCCTCCCTGCGTCATCGGTCGCTGGGCAGGTTGTGGGGCGGGAGCGGCGGGGCGGGGCCGCATTTCCCCGATCCCCGGCCCCACCCAAACCCCACTCCCTGTTCCCAAGCAGCTGCCCAGGGCTTCCCTCCGATTCCCCAGGTCCTCGGATCCAGCCTCCGACTCCCCAGGTCCTCGGATCCAGCCCCCGGCCGGACTTGCCTGTGGTATTTAAGCACAATGCATTACAAGAGATAATGCCAAGCACCTGTGATTCTGTCTGGGCATGGAGAGAAGCAAACCTTTTCTGTGCAAAATGAGGGCCGAGAGATGGGCTGTGACCTTGGAGGCAAGTCTCTGTCTCCAGGATGCTCCATTGGCTGCTGAGAGTGCACAGCGAAGGACCTGACAGCCTTGCTGGTGCAGGCTGAGCTCTGACTGCTCTCTAT
Organism: Lepidothrix coronata; assembly: GCF_001604755.1. NCBI lineage: Eukaryota > Metazoa > Chordata > Aves > Passeriformes > Pipridae > Lepidothrix > Lepidothrix coronata. The sequence goes on from NW_016690366.1 coordinate 948,052, forward strand.
GTGGGTTGTATCTGTCCTCAGCCTGGCACACAGTGGCTTCCAGATGAGGAATGGGACTATCTCGAGGCAAAAGTGAGCAGTGAGGATCTCAAGTCTGCTTTTTTCAAGGCAATCAGATGAAAATGTGCTGTTAGAGCCGTCTGCACTGCTTACCATTTTGATTTCAGTGCTCTCACCTGGTTATTATCTTGCAGTGTTTTTGCAACATAAAAATTAAATACAGAAAGCCAAGTCATCCTCATCCACACAGAGCCCTTTCCCACAGCTCAGGATGAACAATGTAGGTTGAGTGTATGTTGATGGAAGGCCCAGAAGGGTTCCAACCCTGATCTTCAGTTTATGAGCTACCCTCTGCTTGACAGAAAGGACCAAGGAGGGGGAATGTCCAGAGTGACGGGTGTGTGGCTTCCCAAGGCACCATTCTGTGTAAAGCAGTCCTGCTGTCCTGTGGATGGCTGAAAACCTGCCTGCCCATAGGAGATGGGGAATGAGCTTTTGCTTTACCTGTTCAACTGTGTTTACTTCAACCCAGGAGTTTTTTCACCTTTACCCTTCTGATCCTCCTCCCCACCCCACTGGGAGGGAGAGAACAGGCAGCTGCGTGGGGCTGAGCTGCTTGTGGGGGTTAAAGCAAATCAGTGTCCCTGTCCTATGTTTGGGAGTGCCTTAGAAAGGAGCTTTCTGCTGGGATTAACAGCTCCTGGCCCGGGACAGCCACATCTGTGACCATCACACAGGTCTTGCCAAGACAAGCTGTGACACAGGGGTTTTGTGTCTCCTGCTTCCCAAGCAAAGCCAGAAATAGTGTTACCTTATGAAACGCCCATGGGTTATAGAGGATGTCTGTCAGGAAAAAACTGTGTCCTGCTGCATTGGCTTTGAACTAGTTCTGGTAGAAAAACAGACCACCAGATTACCATTAGAGGACTCTCATGATGCAAATCTCTGTATTCACTCACCTAGAGGGTCATCTGCTTTGAGAGCCCTTTGCCAGAAGAACGTGGACTGCATAGGTGGGTGTTTATAGATGTGTCCATTGTACTTCCCAGTGGAATAACCACCTAAGGCAGAGAACAGCACAGAAACAGTTAAGTTCTGGCCTTTTTCTCAAGTCAAGGAGTGAGTTTCACCAGGAGGTGGCCCTCCTTAGCAGTTGCAAACAGCTGCCACCTTTCTGACAACTTCTACAGCTCTTTCAAGCAGTGAGCTGATTTGCAACCCCATTCCTGGTTGGAGAGGGCTCCAAGTAGTCACAGAGAGGACCCAGAGGGCAGTGCCTTCTGCAGGATGTTTTGCCCCTTTGACTTGTGTTCATGGGGACTTTCTTTTTGGCAGGGTTGTGATTAAGGTAAGCCAGGATGGAAAGTATATGAGAGGACACCTGTGTGCAACTGCATGTTTGAAGAACCTTTGTAACTGGAGAAGTTTGAGTATCCAGTTTCATGAAGTTCCCTTCATGGGTGACCTTTTCCTCCAAGAAAAACACGCGAGTTTTTTACAGTGCCTTGAAGTGCCAAAGGGTAAATTGCTAAGCACAAAGGGGTTTGCAACTGCATTGCTAAATTGTCCTAAAAACTAAATGTCTCTCCTGCCAGCAGGGTTGAGAGTGAGGCACTCATCTCAACTTCAGTATCACTTCCTGCCCAGCTGAATGTGTCTCCACACAGTCTTAACAGTCATTGAAGTCCCCCCTCGATATTTTCCAGGAATATTGTGCTGTCCTGGGAACCATCCTTTCTCCTGTGGTACTCAAGGTAATTAATTACCTTTCGGGAGATCATCAGTAACACACCCCTTAACTCCCCTGCTACCATCCTACCATGGAGCTCCTGCTGCACCTCCTCACCTTTTCCAACCAGCATAGAGGGGCTGATAAAATTATTTGAGATAATACTGCAGAAGCCACTGCAGAAGCTGATGTCCTCACAGGTGCAATAGCAGACACACACAGCACTGCAGATGCCTGTGCAGGTATAAAGATTATTGCAAGATGCAGGTGCCAAAACAAAGGTAGATACAGTGGCAGCTGCTGCTGCAGATGGAGACACTCTGGCAGATATAGATACTGTTGCAGACAGATGCAGGTAGGTTTGTTAGAGGGTTTTTTTTTCCAAGTGAATCGACAGCCCTGAAGAGAGGAGAAGTGCCCAATGTGGTGCAGAGAAACCCAAAACTCTTTGGCCCTGCCTCCCCTTGCCCTTGTGTTTGCATTGATTCTGCAACAAGTCAGGAAGCATTTTTAGGAAAAGTACAGTGAAAACAGAGCTGCCAATGCTACGCTCACCCAAGAATGGGACATTCTTGAAGTGGTAAAATGCCTGCTGTTTTGTTTTATCCGTGGGAGGGTTTTAGGAGTTCAGTTTTGCTCTTGACTGACTGTACTTTGATTTACTGGGATGGTGTGAAGTGGGAGCCTCTCCTCCAGCACAATCCTTCTGAGGTGGGAGAGAAGGTGGCACAGCCCTCAGATAACAAAAACACACTGAAGGAGTTGCAGAGCAGTGCTCTGGGAATTGGGTTATTTCCAGAGAAATTAATACGTCAAATAGAAAAAAAAAAATAAGACAAAGGATGTAGGTGCTCTCGGGGTATTTGGGGTGCAGTCCATCAGACCCATTTCGGTAAAAATGAACCAGTTAAAAGACCAGTTGTGAACCGAGATGGTGATTCAGTGTCATTTATTCCTGGTTTTGAAAACCCCAAAGAGCCATCTGAGCAGTTTGTTTCTCTTTCCACATTTCTAAACAGATGCAAGGTAAGAATGAGTCACTGGTTAAAAATAAAGCCAAGCCTCTTATCTTTTTATATCCCTAAGCAGAAAGTGGGATGTGCTGCATTAATCAAGCCATGACTGGAAGTCCTGTGTAGGTTAGGTGCACTGAAGAGGGAGAACTGATGAAGCTCTCCTTTCTCTGTCAATTTTCCCTGTCTCAGGAAAGGAAGAAACAGAAACCTTTGATAAAAAACTGCTACAGGGAATATCTTCGGTGGGCTCTTACTTTCTGTGTACACATGAATGAATTGTGATTTACCAAGACTCCCTCGAGTCATTCCTAACTTTGTGGGTGCCCAGTGCAGAGCAGTAGAACAACAAAGTTTTTCTAAATATTTTCTACTGTTGTGTGTACTTCACCATGCCTGTGCTAAGAGTCTGTGTCTAAGTTATGTCCCATTAGGCTTTTATTTTTTGGGCATATTGGTCATGGCCTGATGCCAAGAGCTGTCAGAGTTAATAGGCATTGCAAAGGAGCAGATGAGCTGCCAGACTCTCTCTCATCTGCCTCACCACAACATCAGATGTTGTGTCACACCCACCAGCTCAGCCCAGGAGTCCTGCTGCCAGGATTTGCCTATTCCATGGTAAATTATTGCAAGTCTTCTAATTATTTGGGGAAGCCCAGAATGAGCACTGACTGTCTGCTGCCTTTTCTCCCCCTTCCCTCAGTGCTGTGCCACTGTCTACCACATACACAGAGCATCAAGGTTAGACCAGCTTTGGGGAGAGTCCTTCGTCCATCCCTGTGACCCCTCTTGCATGGGGTTAGGGGATGTTTGTGTACTGGGAACCCTTCAGCTGTCACCCAGTGTCCCATAAACCATGCTGGGGAGATTAGTCTGTTAGAGCTGCCAAGTGACAGCCAGGGCTTTGACTTTTTAAAAATGCTTCCTGGGTTTGGCCTTACCAGCTTAGACAGTGGGACCAGCGTGACTTGCTTGTTTAACATGGGCCCTGTAAGTTAGTAAGATACTCTAATATCATCCAACATGTAATTTTGGAAGTATCACGGTGTTACATGGCCTGTTGGACAATGTTGTAACCTACTTTTGGGCCTTCTGACCCAATCAGATAGACCAAGATGCAGAGCCTCTGCAGCTGGAGTTGGACTCAATCAATCAATCACTCACATTGTTTAGGTGTGGAGGTCACTAGTTCATTTTTAAACAGTGGAAAGGAGGACCCTGGGCACTGCCAAACTGTCAGCCTCACCTCTGTGCCTGGGAAGATTATGGAACAGATCCCCCTCCTAGCTCTGCTAAGGCAACGTGGAAGACAGGGCAGTGATTTGGGACAGCCAGCACAGCTTCACCGAGTCCTGCCTGACCAACCCTGGGGCCTCCTACAATGGACATTGACCTTCTGGAGCCAGTCCAGAGGAGGCTACAAAGATGATCTGAGGGCTGGAGCTCCTCTGCTCTGGAGCCAGGCTGGGAGAGCTGGGGGGGTTCACCTGGAGAAAAGAAGGCTCCAGGGAGACCCGAGAGCACCTTCCAGTGCCTTAAGAAATACTGCTTACAAGAAGGATGGGGACATTTTATCAGGATATTGCTTACCCTGTAGCAATAGGATAAGGGGTGATGGTTTTCCACTCTCTTCACACAGCAGGACTGCGAGGTGTAAGGCAGCCTCCAGCACACCACTGTGGTCAGCGGGGCTAGAGGAGACCTGAGGAAGGAGCCCAAGTCTGCTGGTGTTTCAAAGCACTGCACACAGCTGTGAATCTTTATCTAATGAGCTGAAATAATTTATTTTAAAAGAGGATCATAGACAGTTATTTTTGTTTTAACACTGACTTCCAGTTTTTTTTCAACTACTATAGTGCAAATCAGTGTGGCCAAAATAGGAGCCCAAATAGTTTGTCCCTTGTTCTGTTTTTATGAGTGTCTGTGATTTCTAGTTACATTTTTGCGCATCACTGTATCTCAGGGCTGAAAAAGGTCGAAGTCATCAAATTTCAACTGAGTCAGGAGAAACATGAGCTTTAAGGGGCATAAGTGACACTCCTGGTGCTACTGTTGGGTTCTGGCCTTCTCCCTCTGCAGTATTTTCATACAAAAGGCAGAAACCTAAATCACCATATGCAAGAGTTCACCTTAAAAGTGATATCACAGCCGAGCAAAGGCAGTGGAGATCTGCAGCAAAGAAAGAGTTTTTTCTTCACCTCCATATGACTCAGGAGCCAATTTTTGCCCAAACTGGGTTTTTGTCAGATAGGTGATATCAGACACATCTGCCGGATGTTTCAGTTCCTTGCTTACCTGTCCTTGACAAGAATCTGTCTCTTAAAATATCACATCCTCGATATAAACCCAGGAAATTTAATGGATAGGTATTTTTCTGATCCAGAAGAGGGTGGTTATTTGCTCTCTCTGTTTGTGCACACGTGCCTGTGAACAGAAGCTGGGGCAGAGGTAGATAAAGAAATCATGCCACATCATAATTAATAAGATAATGTTCTGCACTATGTAGTTAAATCACCAATACTTCCCATTGACCATTATGAATCTCAACAAAAGTTAATTAGAAAAACACAGTAGCCACAGAATAAGCTTGTCAAAGGGCATGCAGGCATTATAAAGCTCTGTTCCCCTCTGTGAGTCACAGACCCTGTAAAAATTGCAAATAACCGTGCAAAGGAACAGCCTAAACATCAGCTTTGTGTGTCCTAAAAACAGGAGTATTGACATTATTTATATTCAAGCTCTCGTGTCTGACCTTGTTAATTCAAGAGACGGTTAAGGGGAATGGAGTTAATACTGGTGGGTCATCTGCAATTACCATCTTGAATATTCCTGCTTAGACAGATCTCAGTTATGTCTGCTCAGCTTCAGAATAACTGATTGAATAAACCTAAAATCAGGGCTTGGGTTGCTGCATTCTATGCCCCAACACAGCAGCACGGCTGCTGCATAACCAGTGTGAGTCCAGCCCTTTTCCCAGTTACTCCAGCTATCCACATGAGCAAATTCCAGTTGCTGTATGTTCCCCGTGCCTGCAGGTAGATGCTTTGACCATAAACAGAGAACAAGGATTGAATGGGTTGAAAAAAAGAGATGGTGTTTACTATTTTTATGGGTGTAATGGCAACACAAAGATTTTACTATTATTTGAACGTGCTCCATGTAAAGAAATGAAATAAATAAGCTCCAGAAAGTGAAGGTTTTTTTCACTTGGAAAAGTTGCATTTGTCACAAATTAATTTGATTGCTTTAAACAGTAATGTCAGGGCAGTTTAGGATGTTATGGGCAAACAGGGATCTCTGGACAGCACTTTGGCTGGAGAGGATGGCAAAAATCTTGATGTAGTAGAAAAGATATAAAGAGACAAAGTATAAAACCCATTTCCTGCCAGAATCTGACAAATGTATTTTTAGCTATGTTAGCTCATGTTCTTAAATAAAATCTATCCCTTGATTTAAAAAAAAAAAAAAAAGAGAGAGAGCAAAAAGAGTCTGAACTCATAGTAATTTCCTCTGCTTAGTTGAATAATTGCAATCTAATTCAACCCATAAGGACTAAGGTTTGAAAAATATCTGCTTGAAATAATGGGAGGTTTTGTTGATGTAGATTCCCTGAGGGCCAGGATATTTCCCTGAGGAGGAGGGATGCAAATACTTCCAAGCATGGCTTGATTAATGCATCACTTGGGACTGAGCCCCGACTTGTCTCTACACAGACGGCGAAGCCAAAATATGGACAAACACACACTTTGCTGAAGTCTGGAGCTATTTAAAACTTAATTGATCATTTCTGCTGGGAAAAAAATATAGGTTTCAGGGAATTTGCTTTTGAAGTGATCCATTATGATCTCTCAAGCCACTACTGCTTCTGATCAGGCAGAAATGAGCTCTGAATATGTCTGCCCAGATATGTCTAACTTGAGCAAAAGTAAGTTTAAAATTTTGAGAAGCCTTATTATTTATTTACTCAGTCACACTTTCTTTACTGATATGGAAGGTGGGTTTGTTTGATCTGCACATGCAATTTTTGGCAGGTGCCAGCAGACAGGAATAATGGGGTTTTACTTCTGACAGCCCTCTTGGTAAAGGACAAGTTTCTTACTCCCAGTGCAAGACTTCTTCTACTGGTTCAGGACTCTTCTGTGCAGTGTGGATGGCAGTGCTTAATAGTGGCCCTGCTTGTAGGGAGGGCAAGGGGAAATACTCCAAAATAAAATTCTGATTTACAAACTAAAAGGCAAAGAAATTAAAAAAAAAAAAAAATCAAACCAAACAACCAAGCGAAAAACAACAACACACACACCCCTCAAAAAAAAACCAAAAAAACCCCAACCCAACAACGACAAAAAAACCAAACCCCAACCCTTAAAACTGCCATAACAGCCCCGTCAAAACAAACCATATTCTGACTTTCAAAGAAAACTTGAGAAATTGCCTAAACTAGAAGCTATCGAGGGACATAAAGTAGTCAAGCAAAAAGCAATTCCAGGTAATCTCTGGCCAATCCTGCTGATATGAAGTAATTCAGTGTCTTGGTTAATGCAGCAGATGATGAACGGGGGTAGCTGGAACAGACCATGATCATTTCAGCTAATTCTATTATGGAGAGGGGAACAAGAGGCCTAATCTCCAGCAGGAAGGGCAGCTGAGGGAACTCATCTGTCCCCATAAGCACCTCCAGAACTTTACTGGGATGCTCTAATGAAGCAGAGGGGCTCAGGACCAGGGGGAAAGTGTCAGCTTTGTGCTGTGCATCTGTATGCCAGAGCAGAGATCTGAGCCAGCAGCCGAGGATGGAGACACAGAATGACAGAAAACTCTGAGATTAATTAAAAATGTAAGTGACACAGAGCTGTGATAACTGGGCACCTCATGGCAGATGCTTCCATCTGGTGAGTAGTTCTTAGTGTAGGCTGGGAGGACAATCTGACACGCACGTTTCTGGGCCAACAGGCACATGGGAAAAGACCTGGGCCTCGGCTTAGCCCCATGAAACCTCTTGTTTCCTCCTGCCAAATGCCTGCAAAACCTCCCGAGACGGAGAGGCAAACTGATTTATAGCTGAGTTTCGACATGCATGCAGGAGAGGGACTAAGAAATAATACTGCCTACCAGAGAGGAAGTGGTGGAACTGTGCTTTCCTTGTTTCATATTTTAAGAGAAGGCAAGGAGATAGGAGGATGTTTGCAACAGTCAGGCCTGTTTGAAAGCCCAGAGCCACGCTGCACCACCTGCCTGAAGCAGCCAGAGAGACCTGGTGAAATAATCCAACCATTTGGTGAGGTCCAGAACGACCAGACCTCATTGTCATCACATCATTTCTCTCTTCCTCTCTCTGTATGCACATACCTATGTGTATACACACAAAGTGTGTGTATAAAAACATTGAACACTTAACCCCTCAAATTTCATACCAAATTAATAAAATCTCCCTGTTTGGGTGGGTTATCCTGTAATTCCCACTTCTTTCGTGAAACATCTCTGGCTGGTGGGCGTGACAGGCAGAAATCTGAGACACCAAGGTGCTGGTACCTTTGGGGACTGACACCAGTAAAACAGCTGCTAATGAGCTCCAGGGGAAAGCCTTTATTGTAAAATAAATTAACTGATGGATATTACAAACTGAAAAGATTAAAACCTACCTGATCTGTGAAATTCTTATCCCTCATTCAAACAATGATCCTTGAATGCTCATGAAACCTTCTCAGCAGTATCAGTTTATCAGCAGCTGGCTGCAAACCAGGCACAGACTCCTCAGGGGTTGGAGTGGGCCTTTGAACAGGTATTTGGACTCTGATCCAGCCATACCCCGCAGCCCTACTAATGACCTTGAGAGAGGACAAGGCCTAAATACTAATAATCAGGGTTTCCTAGGCCGTGGCTTTCTCCCAGATGGTCATTAATCCCCAGAAAATGTGTACTGGCCTCAGTTGTTAATGCCTAATTAACCCCATAATGGCAACATCTCTGCCATAGCTACAAGCTTTCTATTCCCCCTTAAATGCACCGGAGACTCCAACACTGCCCAATCAAGGCACACGCTTTCCAAGAGGCACAGCAGCCTATCAATTACACCCCAATTACCGGGAGAAAAGATCCCTGTGGAGTATAGATATGTCAGATGACACTTTGTGCAGCTGCAGAAAATTCCTTAGCCATTAAAAACCTGCTGATCCCAGGACTGCGTGTGCATTCCAGATCCCTGCAGCAGTGCTCCCGTGGAAGTTACAATGCAGGGGAGGGCTGTCAGCTCTGGGAACACTTCTTGCAAAATACACTTTCCCAGGATTTCCTTCAGCTCCAACAATCAGAGCAGCAAAGAGCAACTATGACTAAGTAGTTCAAAAAATTATTTTCTTGTTACTAGCAGTAGGTGACTCAAGTCTTACCTCCTGCATCCATGATGACTGCTGAGAATTACCAAATCCTTCTGGCTATGGCACACAGCACAGGCTTCACATCATCTTTATTCAGCCCCGTGGAGGACTGTTTTGAGCCCCATTGTAAGAGAGAAGGAGCTAAAGCAAAGGGGGGATTTTAATCCTCCCTCATTTTGCATGCCAAGGTCAAATAATCTGGTAGGATGTAGGTGACCCTCCCACTGCTCCTCACATGGAGGAAACAACCCCTGCACCTCTGGCAGCGAGGTGTTAAGGGTTTCACCTGATGCCAGCTCCTCCAGACCTGCTTGTTAACTTTTTCTGTCTTAGGCAGTTCCTTCTTCAGCAATGCCTGCCTTATACCTGGTCTGCAAAAACAAGTTATCACCTTCCCTGCCGTGCTTTCCATGGTTGTTCAGCAGAGTGGGGAGTGCATTTCCCTCCAACTAAATTGTGTATTTCCAAGCTACAAACTGCTTGGAGCAAACAGATTTAGATAAGAAGGGAGAGCTGTCTCTCTGTCACTTGTTTCCTACCAATAGCCTGAACTTAATTAATTCTGGCCTGAATTTTGGAAGCTCATCCATCCTGGCTGAGTTACATCTCTCTTTATTGCCTTCTCTATTTCATTATTTCTTGTCCTCTTGAAATCTGTCTGAGAGCTGCAGGGCTGATGCTCCTTGCTCACATGGGCTGCCTGCAGCACAACCCCGGAGCTGAGTGGCTGGGAAAGGATGCAGGAATTGTTCCAGTCATGCTGTAAAATTGAACAATCAACTCAAAACTGGCCAAGAGACAATTTCTCTCTTGAAGATAGAGTCTAAATACACACTGTTCCTATTTCTCCCTCCAGTATAGAATTTGGGGTAAACATCCTGAAAACATGCAACAAGTTATTCTGGCCAGCTTGATCCCTAATTGCCCTTTTGGGCTTTCTGGGCATATTTTGTAGGTAGAATAAGAAGCTCTTAAACTCTGTGTTCAAGGCCACAGCAACTTTCAAGACAATCTTGATACATAACAAAGAGAAGGGTCAGGAATCCACATGGATCCTATTAATCCTTTGCCAGTACTATTTACCTCAGCCCTTTTTTTGGTGGTTGGGGGTTTTTTCTTCGTTTGTTTTTTGGTTTGGTTTGGGGTTTTATTCTGTTCAAGGGAAATAGCAGCTCTAGCAACTGTAACTGCTACACAGATGGACTTGAATAACAAAGCTGAAAACTGAAGAGGTATCTCTATCTCTCTTTTTCCTCCTCCTTTTTTCCCTCCCCCTCCAACCAGAGTGATCTGAGCATTTGTGCTAATTCATCAGCTGATTCAACACTTTTGCTTGGAAATTTTGTTGCAGATGATAGAGGTCACCTTAAGTAAACTGCCAGATTCCCTCTGATAAAAAGCTGAGAATGGAGACAACAGCTCCCTTTAGGGACTAGGATTTGTTTTCTTTAATGCTATTTGTCTTTTGTTGAGGTGGGGGTTTATTTTTGATTTTTTTGATTTGCTTGTTTGGGGTTTTTTAATTTCTTTTGACAATCTGTGCTTAGAGGCTTCAACCAAAGAGGAATACACACATTACTGAGCAATAGTATGTTAAATTCTAATCCTCACAGCTGTGATAGATAGGGAAAGAACACTCAACATGTTATTGCTGTCTGCATTAAGTGTGTTGGTGCTGACAGACAGTTTCTTGCGAATTTACTGTGGTTGTTGTGCTAAAGAGAAGGGAGAAACTTCTCCTAAAACCCCCTTCGGGTATTTCCAAGGTAATCATGCACTTCCTTTTTTACTCCAGAACGAGTTTTAATACTTTGAAATAGAATGGGTTTTTTGCTAACATAGGCTACATATCCTGAATAGCCTGGAGAATTTTAAGTTCATTTTCACCTAGCCATGAATTTCCCCTGGTCCACTTGTTCATCTTATTTGTATGAGCTTCAGCAGAACAGGTTTGAAAATGATTTGGCTAAAGTTCAGACCTATTCAGGTCTATCAGCTGTACCTGAACCCTACCTGTGGGCAAAATACCCACGTTCCAAGGCATCACCCCACACTAGCAAATCAAACTCTTGCAATTTGGACATCCAGGGAGAAACCAGAGCTTTTCTCCCAGGTGAGCTGAGGAATTCTTGACAAAATGGTGTGGTGGGTTGCCCGTGGCTGGACATCAGGTGTCCTCCCAGCCACTTCATCCCTGCCCTTCCCAGCTGGACAGATGTTGCACTCCGGGTTAAGCTATGAACTGCCCAGAGCGGTTGCATTTTTTATTTAAGATGTTTTAAAAACCTTTTGGTTCGTTATTAACCCCTAATTAATGTCTGGAGAAAAGGTCGCACGCTCTTCTCTAAGGGAAATTCTTTTTAATTTAGTGAGAAAAATAAGATATTTTGGCAGAAGGTTTTTACAGGAGCAAAATACAACCAAGAAAAAAAGCGTTTCACTGAAACATTCAGCACAAAGATCCATTCCACAGGAAACACCCACTAAAAAAATCCATACACCAGCTTTAGTAAAACACAGCTCATTGGTTTTAAGTTACCCACAAGAGAAGGAAAAGAGTAAAAGAAAGCAACAGACAAAGGTGGGGTAAAACTGTCTCTTTCTTTATTCCTGCCCTCTTTTTCCCTTGTCTTTCAAAAGATCAAGTAGTGTATAAACATTGGTTTGGTTGTTACAGCCACCTCTGGGAGTCACACGGTTGCTCCTCCTGCCACTGCTCTCCTGCCTGCTCCATGTTCTTAAACTGAAATGACTTTTCCTTTTTGATAATCCTCCCAGGAAAGCTTTGGGTCTTTGAGTAATTTCTCATCCCATTGTCTCCTGCTTAATAACCTCCACACCCTCTCTTTCCTGTGCTCTTGTCTCAGGTCTGATCATGCTCACCCTCAGCTGGAAATGCCCCAAGGCTTGGGAGTATGTGGAAATATGCATGATTAAATCCCATTACTCTGAAGAAATTACAGTTAATAACGTTCTTTAGAAGCCAGGCAAGTGTGTATTGAATCAGTGATGCTATAGGGTGAAGAAAAACTTATAGTATGACATTTTTGCCTTTAAAATATCACTCTCAAATGAAGCTTTTGTCCAAAACTGGATAAATTCCTTACAATCTTCTGTTTGCTTTTATTCTAAAATAAAAATAAAAATCTCTGCTTGTGGAAAGCTGCCACATGAGAGTCTTTAATACAGAAGAACACTGCAAACTGTGCTTGAAACAATAAAATATAAGTGCCATGTTTGGGATAAAACGATTGAGTCAAGAGCAATACCTACACACAACTGACACCATCATGGATCTAAGGCAGCCTACCTGGTACAGTCAATATCCCCTTGGTTATTGGCAGGACAGATGTAACCATCTGAGAGAAGAGCATTAAGCCATAAGTCAAAAATTTTAACAAAACACTTGGAAGGCTCCTGGTGTGTTGGGAAAAAAGCTTGTCCTCACCACGCTTGGCGAGGATTCACCTCAGTGACTTTGCTGTCATAAAATACCTGGCACCCACAGACTTTTTTTCCTGGGAATTTTTTTTAATGACTAAATACTTGGAGGAGTGATTTGTCACCTGAACACACAATTAAACCCATTTACAGTAATGCAAAACCTACTGGATTTCAACAAAGTAGGCGTGGAGGCTTCTTTGCTTCAACGCAGCTGTTGCTCACTGGTCAGGTCCTCCCACTCTGCTGAGCCCTGTCTCTTCACCTGTTTTCCCTCTGTGATGACAGCTGCACCTTCTGTGCCTGAGCATCCAGCTCCAGGGTTTGTCCTCTCTGATGTTTGGCAACAAGGATATCAACAACAGTCTTCTTCGCCTCAGTCTTTCTTCTTTGCCTCACTCTTTAAAATCAAGACTAGTTGTCCTCAGGATACCCAGCCCCCAGGGCTGGAAGTTGGGGATGGGGAGCTGAGTGAAGCCCCCATGAGATGGTTGGTGACCTGCTGTGCCAGTTAGGGTCTATGAGTCCCAGTGGGATCCACCCTGGAGTAACGAGGCAATCGGTGAAAGAACTTGCCAAACCACCATCAGTCATCTACCAGCAGTCCTGCTTAACTGGAGAACTTTAAGGTACCCAGTTACGAAGGGAAATAGGGGAGATCCCACCACCAGCCACTCCATTTTGTAGATTTCCTAATTACTGCCCAAGTTCTTGGGCCCCCCAATCCACAGTCTTCTCTCTCTTTCTCTTTTTTCCTAGTGTACCATCAGCACAAGGAGGAAGGGAGAGAAGGCAGTGCGAGAACTGGCTGCCTCATCGCACGGAGGGACAATCCAGCTCCCAGGACTGCAGAAGCTTTGAAAACACGGCTTAGACCACATGCTCAAGGCCAGAAGGTCTGACTGCAGAGAACACGACTAGCAATTCCCCCTGTGCTGCCCAAGCAAAGTGCTGACAGTGTATTCCAAACTCTCGTGGTGGCGTGTGGCTGCGGTGACTCTGCAGGAAAGTGCGTCGGGCTCGAGTTGCCTTGCTGGCCCAGCTACTCCTGCTGATCCAGCGACAAGGAGACAGAAAACCTGCAGAGAATAGGTGTTCCCTGAGATATTATACATAGCCTGGTATGGTGACAAAGAGGATGTCATACAGTGAAGGGTTTGAAGTGGGAATATGAGGAATTTAAACACTTACGAGAAGGAATTATGGCAGGAGTTGAACCGAGGGCTTTGATGACAAAGCTCTAGTGAAAGAGGTTGTGGTCAGCAGTGAGTCTTGGATGTAAAGGTGGGGTTGGGCCTTTTAAAGTGTTACCGGACAGGCAAGCAGCACAAGGGAAAAAAAATTGAAAAAAATTGAAAATTGAAAAAAAATTGAATAGAAGAGAAATTCATTCCCCCAAGTACAGCTGTACAGGTCAGTCTTACTGGAAACATCATCTCTGCCAGGTGTGGAGAAGGAGGAAAGGGCAACCTCCTCATCTGGTTCTCAAAACACTCTGGTTTCACTCATTCTTTGTTTATATAGACTGTAAATAGTTTAATACAGACTCTTGAAGTAGAGGAATGAGGAGGCCATGTTATAAAGTCTCATTGAGATGTCTTGAAGGGTACCTCACAGATCCATTTTCTAATTGATTTTCTTAGTTCTCACTCTGACCTCAGTTGTTCTTACTGGAAAATTGCCCTGTAACCAGAGCCTGCTGCAGAACTAGGTGGAAAAGCTGCAGAAAATCATCCCTTTCTCCTGCTGTTTATTCTACCAGTATCTGGGGACACATGGAAGTTTCAGTTCTGTCCACACTGAATCACAGGCATAGACAAATCTGTAACAGGACTGTGCAGAACTGTCCATAGACAGCTCTAGGGAGCTTGGAGCTGACAATGGATCCGTGTGCTTACAGAAGCAGTAAAAAACTACTCTTCATTTCACCCCACAAGTGTTCTATTTGCATGGAAAATTTTGGCACGTGGCAAGTGTTCAGCCCATGTAATAAATACAGCTCACTTTCCCATTTTTTGTATTTTGTCCTAACCTTGCATATAAAAGACATGGGGGTTATATTTTTTTCAGTCATTTTGTCTCCTTCAATATTTCCTTCAGAGTGACGTTGACTCAGGAATATCTTCAGCATGAAAACCAATCTCAGCTCTTTTCTAATAAATACACCATCCTAGAGACTGCAACCTTCTGATCAGTACCTTACCAGCCAGCAGAACAACTCCAGTTAATTAATTACAGCTCATGTATATATTAATTTGTTAAGCATGTCATCATCATCATCATCATCATCATGGCCAGCCTTCACCCACGAGGATTTGGGGAGGGCTCTACCCACGTTTGTTACAAGGGCACTGGTGGCTAAAAAGGCCAATTTGAGATAGACAAGTCCAGTTGCAAAAGGCACAGAGGAGACTCTTTAGGTGGTATCGACAGGACACAGTTCTTTCTGCGTTGTCTTTTCGTGTATGAGTCCTCTAAAAGTAGAAATCCTCCTGTCTTTGCTTCATCTTCCAAGCTTTGGGTGGGCAATCCACTCTCCTCTCTCCTTCCTACACTGCCACCGCAGTATTTTCTTTGTGTTCAACTTGTGCTGCAGCATCAGGATAACAGCCACAGGCCTGTGAGTAATTCAGTTAGGGGATATCCTGGCTTGACTCAGCTGGAAAGAAGCTGTGCAGAACAAGATAAAGGAATTAAGTGTGCCAGGCTCAGGATAATGCTCTTTCCTGTTAGGTGAACAGGCTGGCTGGCAAGAGCTGTTGAAGGCCAACGAGCTAGGAGTCCCCAGCCTAACGTGCCCCTCGGCTGGTGGCCAGAGCTCAGCTCTGTGCACGGAGGCAGATTGGCTGATTTGGCAATCTGAGGGGCCAGTTTGGGGTGGTGGGGGCAGCGGGTTTCTACACAGTGCAAGTGGAAGGAATTAAAAGTGCTGCCTGAGGGTGCCTTTAACAGGGATGTCATCACAACTGGGCAATTCTGCCTAACTGTGGGGAAGCAGCAAAGTGGGAGGTGTTCCCCAGAGAGGCTGGGAGTACCTGAGCCAAGGGATGGGAGACTGGGCCTTCCACTGGGATGTTGGGCTCCTCCCAACCGGCCTTCTGTTAACAGAGGCTGCTCACAGATGCCCACATGAGAGGCTGTAAGGGCAGCCTGTGCCCCAGAGGCCCTCCTCTGTCAAAACACAAAGCACCCAGAATCCAGAACCATTCCCAGAAATTAATATATACTTCTGTGTGAAAGAGGTTATACTTCATAGCTGTTACATGGCTATCCGTATAGATATCAAGCTATATAAACAGTAATTATCTATATCAAACATTCAAATAATCATTATGTAGTTTTGTTATCTGGAGACTTTCACACAAATGCCAAGCATACAGTTCAGGGCTTTTTTACCTGCAGTTTGTATTTCTGACAAGGATATGACTCACCTTTTCCACAAAAGACAAAATGTACTTACCAGCCACCCTCAGAAATAAATTTCCTCTGTGATAAGAGGGGCTCTTTCGTGCTTCTGAAGAAGAATAACCCCTTCCCTGCACAGGTATGGACGTGGGATGTGCAGGACATGTGAAGAGCACAAGAGCTGGTGTCCCAGTGACAAAACCCCAGTCCTCCAGTGACAGTTCATTTGGGGGTGTGATGCAACAGAAGAAGCTACACTGAGTTACATAATTTCCTTTAGGCTGGTTTAGTTTTTAGTGAAATGTCGTGACACCTTGCAAGTTAATGTGCTTTTATCTCGTTATGCAGAACCAGAAGACAGTAACTCCCCTCTTCCTGAAATTGCAATAATTAAGGAGCAAAATAAAGCACTTCCCCAGCCATGTTGGCTCCTGTATATCATGCAGACAGGAGTTTACCCATGTCAAAAAGATTATTCAAGTTATTCAAATACAGAACTGTTTGCAGAAATTAGCCTGAAATATTCCTAGATACATATTCAACTTGATGATTCCAGTTGGTTTATTTAGTTTTTCTTAATGTTTATTTCTTTGCTCTGAAATATATTGTCAAGCACTGGCACAGGCTGCTCAGGGCAGTGGTGGAGTCACCGTCCCTGCAGGGATTTAGGATGTGTAGATGTGGAAGTTGGTGGGCTTGGCAGTTCTAGGGGAATGGTTGGACTTGATGATATTAGGGGTCTTTTCCAACCTAAATGATTCTATGATTCTATTCTCAGAATACATTGTAAAGATGTTACACAGCAGCACATAATCAGCTGGTCAAGTAAAATGTTAGGTTTAGTCTTCTTTCCATAAAAATGCCTTCAGGAGCAATGTGACATTACTGCTCATTAGTGAGCAGGGGAAGACAGGAAGAGAGAAGAGCTCGGGAAGATAGGAAAGAAACAGAGGTTGTCAGAACAAAACAAATGGGTGAAATACTGATAAATGCTATACTCTTAAAAACCAACAGCCATAGGCACAATGGCATTAAAAATGCAGCCAGTTTTGGTGACATGGTGCGTATGTGGAGCATCTTTTTCAAGAGTGACAGATGTGGGATATATATGGGATATATGGAAGCTGTGCTTGGATGGAAACATGCTCATTATGTTCTTGGCATGATATGTGACCTGGGCTTTCATTTATGGTGGCACTGTGTCAGCAGACCTTCTGATTGCAATAATGCGCTGTAATTACCATATAATTTGCATTCATTACCCCCGACAAGAATTGCAAGTATTCCAGTCAAGCACAGGACCATTAACACTTATATTAGTATTACATGTTGAAGTTACCTGTATAATAGTGTGGCTTTCTCCCTGACAGGGTGATCGGGGTTGTGGTTCTTTGGATCAGGCTCTCTCTGGCTTCTTCCCCTCCAAATCTTTTTCTAGATCTGGTATGAAAGATATAACTCATGCTTTGGCCAGTCTATAGTTTTTCCTGATAGAAGAAAAAAGCAAAAGTCTAATTCTATTTTTTGTTTATATTTTTTGCTAACAGTTTTCTTTTTTTATGTGTCATAGACACCCCATTATCATATGGAGACATGTAAAACTGCAGTAGCTACTGAATGTGCCCCATTAAGGTCTAGTTCCTTAAATGGCTGCATTTAACAGGGGGCAGTTAAATTGAAATGAGCAGTGAGCAGTGAGGCATTTTATTATGTTTTATTACCTTTTAATTGTGGATTTTAGAGCAGTGAAAATGCTGCCCATTGTTAGAACGTGTTAGAGTTCTCTCTTTTTATACATCAGATTTTTTCTAGTCTCTTGGTGTTACCTTTTTTTGGGGGGGGGGGTTTGTTAGTTTTGCTTTGGTTTGGTTCGGTTGGGTTCTTATAGCAGGTGTTTTTAATAAGTTCTGGCAGTGTTATCTGAGGATCAGAACAGAGGGACAGGCATCACAGGATAAGGATGAAGTCTATTTATTTCTAACCAGGTGCATAAAATAGAAACCTACTGTTACAATCTTAAACCCCCACAGCAGTATTTCCAAGTGCTAAAGTTGAGCCCTGCCTCAGTGACCAGCTGCTGACATCGGTCACCGTGATACATTTTGCTTCTTTAAAAATTTTAATACGAATAAATAACAGGTATTCAATAGAAATTCACATCATTAGTAAATAATACAGGAATTTTAGCAAATATTGGTGAAATCTGTGAATTCCCAAACTGTGTAGGTGGAAATAATGTTCTCCAATATCTCTTCCCAAACTGCAGTAACTTTTCTTTGCTACCAGCCTGCACAGCTTCTCCAGGCCTCTGCTTTTCCTTTATTTAGACCTGATGGACTTGTCATGTAGGGCCCTTGTATTTATGTAACAGAGGAAATTACCAGTGAGCTGAGACCTAATGTGAAGTATTTGGCTGATTAGCTTTCAAATTAATTAAATTAATGCCACATTTAGGTTTTGGGTTCTTGCCTTTTTTTTTTTTTTCACATTTTTCCTTAATTTAAGGTAGGAAGTTGGCACTGAGGAATGTTTAGAAAGGGCAAAAGGAGTAGAGAAAGACTAACAGCCTTGATGTGCTGCTGAGCAGTGCCTTGGGACAGGAATGCATCAGCAGGAGATGCCATTTACAGCTTGGCTTCCCTGATGGGGAAAAAAATGTCCTGTTTTAAATTTATTCATCACCTACGGAGTGGCATTAAGACCTTCAAAACAGATCAAATTCTGGCCCAGACTGGAGGTGCCACAGAAGTGTGTTTGCTTGGAAGGAAAGAGAAACTTTCGAAAGTGACTTTTCACGTGAGCCTTGTCTTGAATCTAAAGCAGATCTGATGCACTTCCCAGAAGCTTGCTTTATACTGGGAAAACTGGCATTGCCAGAGAGATGTTCTAGCAGTGGGAAGACCATCTGACCGCAGAAGTGCTGCCCCCCTGTTTCTCTCAGGTTAGCTGTCCAGCAAAGAGGGTGGAGGAGGAGGTGCCAGCAGCATGCTGGGACTCTGGCACATTGCAGGGGGTTGCAGAGGTGATGCTCAAAGGCATCCAAGCTGTTGTGTCCCACTGGTATTAGGAGAACATCCTCTCTGGGGCCAAAACTCCGACTCACTGAGTTTACCCACGTCACATCAAGGTGGAGTAATTCAACAGACTCCAGTGAAATGCCTGCTGTGTGTCACAGTGCAGCCAAGAGCAGGCTCTGACTATGCCTGTCTTATTCCAGAGCTCATGAGAAGAGCTAAATTACACAGACTTCTTTTCTCAGACTGGTGGAAGTAAGTAGGAGTATTTCTTACTTCTCCAGAGAAAAGCAAAATCAGTCCCTACTGCATTTCTATGTGCCTACCTAAGCTGTATTAGTCCCCTGCAGGTGACCTTTGGCACCTGTGACTCTTTCATGCTTTAAAAAGAAAATGAAAATGGGAAAAAAAAAAAAAAGGAAGAAAAAGAAATAGCATTGCAATGATCCACTTGGTCATACTGGTACACCCTGATGTGCAGACTCATGGCTTGCTTCAGTTTAAACATGTGCCTAAATGATTTATCTAAAATGAAACAGGCTTGGTTTAAATCCAAGTAAATGTGTGTTCACTCCACCAAAAGAGAGTAACAGCAGCTCATTTATTGCTCATCAGTCAAATTTGCAAAGATGATTTAAAAGGGAACATTGATGGTGAGGAGGAAAGTCCTGGATGACTGGTACCAGAGGTGGTGTGGGTGCAGTTTAGGGTTGTTTGAAAGACTTAGTAGCTGAAGATGTCCCTGTCCATGGCAGGGGGGCTGGATTAGATGGACTTTAAGGTCCCTTCCAACCTAACCTACTGTATTATTCTATTCTATGATTCTGTGATTTTCAGCAGCAAGAAGCATAAGCATGATCCTTTACTGCAGTTCCACTGAGAAGATGCCAACTCCTTGGGCTGACCTGGCCCTTCCTGCAGAGGTACAGGAGAGGCTTCTCCAGGTGAACAAGATCAAGGGAAAAAGAGTGCTGAAGAGCAAGAGGGCACAGCACGGTCTGCAGAAGCTGCAGGTGAGTCAGAGGGACATGCAGGGCTTGGAGTGCAGTGGGGAGGAGGGAAAAACAGGGAGATGTTTGAGAGGGGGAAAAAAATCCTCCCTTCCTCTCTGGCTTGTTCCTTCCTGGCAGAGTAAGGAAGCATCCTGAACATGTATTCCCTGCTACGCCTCCCTCGCAGATGGTGTGCCAGACACACTCTTATTTGGATTCTCCAGCCATTCCTGCTTCATATCTCCTGGCAGTGGGCCAAGCACTCTCCAGATCAGTATGTCCAACTGTTCTGGTCAAAGAGCTGTTGTATGCTCCCAAATCCAGCCCAGACATTCCACCAAATGTCCAAAGTTTAGCTGCCTCTTTCTCCTGATGCTTAGACATCTTAAGAATTTGGTTTCATGGCAAATGTCTCAATTCCTCTGCTCATTTCTTGCATGGATATGTTACCTCCCGCAGCTTTCTGCCAGGAACTCACCAAACTCCTGCAAATAAATATTATCAGGGTACCTGAGACTTTCAGGTTCTTATTTTGAAGTACGTTTGGTATAAGAATTGTCATTACCACACCTTTACTAAACATCTAAGCAATTCCAAACTGCTCTAACTCGTAATTTGTTTTTTCTTAAATAGAAAACAAGAGAAGGAATTGGGAACAGCTCACCAGGGTTTCTTATGGCTGTTTTAGGGCCAATCTAAAGACCTTCTTGTTTTGATGTTTGCTGTACACAATGTAGTGGCTAAAAGGAGAATGAAATTATGACGTGCTGTACCACCTAACTGTTGTACATCTGAACTATTTCAAAGTAAGCTATGAAAAGAAAGGCATCTTTAAGGATTGTCATGTCTGCAGTGACCCCAATTTTAAGCATAGGTCAGGTGGGCTTTCCACATTCAGATACCTCAATGTTTTGCGGCGTTGGATTAGAGTGTCTACCTGCTTTGGGGTTGTGACTCAGGTTAAATAAAACTAACCTTGCAGGGCTTTGCCATTCCTGTGACTTGTCCACTGGGGAAATATTTTTCTGTGGGTTAACTCCCACAAGAAGAAACGCTACTCAAATTTATTTTAGTATTCAGGATGGTTCCTGTGTATCCCGAGCACTTTGTCCTCCTCAATGGTTAAAATCTCTAAAATCTCAACAGGAAAAAAAAAGACCAACAGTGTCCTCCTTAGCTGTTGAAATAGCTATTGCAATATTTATAATTGCTGCTGGATATTTGCCTTTGCATCTTGGGCAGTTTAGCAAAATAACAAAGTGTGAAACCTAGGAACAGGCTTTTGTTTTAGGAATGACCTAGAAAACTAATAATTACCCAGTGAAGTCCCTTGTGTTATGACGAGTTGATCAGCTCATCTCTATTAATCCCCCCAAACTGGTCAGGTATCACAGTTCACTTGTAATCCCAGAAATATTCAGGATGTGAACTGAAGCTTCGTGTCCTGAGAGCAAGCTGTTACTTGCAGATTTCAGTTTAGGAGAGGGAGGAGCACTGAAGGGTAGCTAATTTGTGGTCAAGTTTGGAGTTGCAGAGAACACCCGGAGCACAATGAAGGCTTAGAAAGTATGAAGTGGAAGGAAATAAGCCAGTATTTATTATTAAATATATCTTATTGATGAATCAGTTGTGAATGGGGGAGGGGGAATTAGCAATGCTACCTACTTGGGCAGACAACAGAACAACATAGAATCATAGAATCAGCCAGGTTGGAAGGGACCTCTGAGATCATCAAGTCCAACCCTTGATCCACTACCACTGTGGTTACTAGACCATGGCACTGATGCCACATCCAGTTTCATCTTAAAAACCTCCAGGGACGGAGAATCCACCACTTCCCTGGGCAGCCCATTCCAATGGCTGATTACCCTCTCTGGAAAGAAATTCTTCCTAATATCCAACCTAAACCCCCCCTGGCACAGCTTAAGACCCAGCCCTCTTGTCTTGCTGGGGGTTGCCTGGGAAAAGAGACCAACCCCC
>NW_016690366.1:970462-971937 GCF_001604755.1 Lepidothrix coronata
CCACTCTGTCCCCAGCCCGTGGGGCTGCAGGGGGTTGTTGTGGCCAAAGTGCAGGACCCGGCCCTTGGCCTTGTTGAACCTCAGCCCAACTCTCCAACCTATCCAGGTCCCTCAGCAGAGCCCTCCTGCCTTCCAGCTGATGGACACTCCCCCCCTAGCTTAGTGTCACCTGCAAATTTGCTGATGATGGACTCAATCCCCTCATCTAAATCATCGATAAAGATATTAAACAGAACTGGGCCCAACACTGATCCCTGGGGACACCACTGGTGACTGGATCCCAACTGGATGGAGCCCCATTCCCCACCACTCTCTGGGCCCGGCCCTCCAGCCAGTTCCTGACCCAGCACAGAGTGCCCCTGTCCAAGCCATGGGCTGAAGCTTTTCCAGGAGAATGCTGTGGGAGACGGTGTCAAAGGCTTTGCTGAAGTTCAGACAGACACATCCACACCTTCCTCTCATCCACCAGGTGGGTCACCTGATCATAAAAGGAGATCAGGTTGGTCAGACAGGACCTGCCCCTCCTAAACCCTAAACATAAATGGCATTTGAGAGGAAATCCTAAGAGTGAAAAACAGTGAGGAGGAGAATCTGAGAGACAATACTGTCATTTTCCTCACTTGGATTTAAAATGAATCAGAATAGTTAAACCCCCTAAAAATGTTCTGTGATGGTCATGATGGTACAGCAGCACAAACCCAGTGCAAGAGAGTGAAAATGCCTTTTATTGAGAATTCAGCTTCATGGAAATAGCATTAAACTTTTCACGTAACTTCATCTGGAAATGATGGGTTGCAGTTTACTGCTGTTTTATTAATGTGGGCATGTCTAGAAAAATCCATGGAGGAAGCACTGTTTTAAAGAACACCACAGACTGAGCAGACCAGGAGCAGGACATGGCTCTGTTACCTCACCTGAGTGTGCCTGGGTCAGGATTTTGCAGGTAAGGTTCAGCAAAGGTCCTCTGCCAGGTCCAGGGCTGGCTCTGCATCACTCACCCCCCTACTGGGTTTCGAGGTGTTCTGAGCTGGTGCAAGATTCCCACCACAGAGCTTTAGTACGGTTTGAGCTGGAAGAATATGATCTTTTTAATTTATACCTCATTTATTATATATTTTTCTGTCTTTCTAATATGTTGGCTACGGCACATTAACTTCCAGGGACATCTGATTTAATCAGGGGGATTAAAAGTAGCTCTAAGGATTTATTGCTGACTTTAGGTGACTTAGTGACACTCTGCCTCTTTACTCTGTCCTAATGATTCCTTTGGGTTGTAATACTAGAATTTGCCAAAGCAGGATATTGCCTGGAAAAAAAAACCAAACAAAAAACACAACCAGCTGAAGTCTTAGGTTTTGGGTAGAAATGGGGTTTCATGGTTTCACATGAAATGAGGTTGCCTGGGTGTGCTGGTTTAAGAGTTAACCAGCAGGGGAAATGAACCCAACTCAAAGGAGAGATTATAAGTCAGAAAA
>NW_016690366.1:972705-1062302 GCF_001604755.1 Lepidothrix coronata
AATAGTCTATTGACAACAGTTTCTGGGAAATGGCATGGAAGGCTATAGAATACACAGTTTTGGGTTACACCCATACCATGATGAACTGGTCTCAGTTGTCCTAACTAGGACACTGGGGGTTTACAGTCCTGCATTGTCCTGACCTGCCGAGGGCAAAGGTGTGTTTTGCCCCTGTTGAAAACAATGTAAGATCACAGGCAGCCCAAGGTAGTGACCAAATGTAACAGATGTGGATTTGAAATGAGCTTTGGCACATGCAGCTGATATGGCTTTACAGGAACATAAAAACCTGCCACTGTCCCAATGCTGACATATTAATCACTGAGTAGGTATGTGAGTATTTTCCAGCTTAGGCCAACTAGATATTTGCTATTGACAAAAACGATTTTCCTGAGGAATTCTGAAAATAAAAAGCAAAAGAAATTTCACATACACACATAGGCTGAGGACATTGATTTGCTACTTCTTAGGCCCAGGTGACTGTGTCACATCAGTGCTCATGGGACAAACACATCCCTGCACTCCAGGCAGTGTCAGGGTGCTGAAGAAAAATTGACTGAGGCAGCTTCATGATTCAGAGGCAGCATTCAGCCATTACACAGCTTATTAAAGGGCTAAAGGATATGTGCACCAGGACAGAGCGTGATGAACACAAGCAGAAGTTCAAAGTAGCTTGGAAAAACCCCTGCAACTGTAAGCAAATACGTTGCTTTATGTTTGAGACCTTGTGGAGTGCTCAAACAAAGTAACTGTTTTTATTATGTTTGGCATTTGCTCACCAGTTCATTACTGATTGTTTTTGACACTGGAAGAAAGTCCAAGCTGCACTTGCTGCATGAAGGGAGGGTGACAACGGGGGTGAAGCTGCCACCTCCCCACCCCACAGGGCCTTACCCATGTCACCTTTATGGGGCTGCTTAGGAATTGCAATGCTCCAACTAGGAGAGGTTTGTCTCTGTTCAGTCTTCACTACACTTTAGAAATTAATTAATTTAGAGATTCTACCTGTGGTGTCCCAACCCCTGCACCTTTGCCACCAAATGTGCCCAGTGGTGTAACCTGGGGCACAGGCTGATGGCACCAGCCCCACCAGCCCCAAAGGCAAATCCTTTCCAGATAGCGCAGCACAGCTGCCCAAAGTACCACTGTCACACAGCAGTTCACGGCAGCGGGTCTCGCTGCCACCTATCCCTCCTTCCAGCAGGCAGCGGTGCGGGATCATCTTGTCCCATGGCCCTGCTCATCTTCAGGGTGACGCGAGGGGCACGGTTTGCTCCCCGTGGGTGGTAGCAGAGGTTGCACTGGAGATGTAGAACACCGGGAACAGTGAGGTGCTGGCAGCTCCGGCTATGGCGTGGGGCTGGTGCCAGCCTTCCCCTGGGACCTTTTGTCCTCTCCTGGGTGTCCCGGGGTCTGTGCCCGGGGGGGATCCCGGGCTGTGTACGCGGGGTCAGTGCCCGTGGTGGGTGCCCGGGGGTATCCCGGGGTGTGTGCCCGCAGTGTGTGCCCAGTTTGGGTACCCCGGGGGTATCCCAGGATACCGCGGTGCGTGCCCAGTTTGGGTACCCCGGGGGTCCCGCGGTGTGTGCCTGGTTTGAGTACCTCGGGGGTATCCCAGGATACCGCGGTACGTGCCCAGTTTGGGTACCCCGGGGCATCCTGGGGTGTGTGCCCGGTTTGGGTACCCCGGGGGTCCCGCGGTGTGTCCCCAGTGTGCGTGTGTGCGTGGGCACCCCGGGGGTATGCCTGGGTGTGTCCCCGATGTGTGTGTGCCCGGTTTGGGTACCCCGGGGGTCCCGCCGTGTCCCACGTCCCCGCTCCCCGCTGCCTTCGCTCCCCGCGCTGCGCTGCCCGCTCCTCCCGCCAGGGGCCGCTCTCCACCCCGCCTCCGCCCGCCGCCACCGCCCCTCGCGATGCACGCCGGGAGTTGTAGTCCGCTGTGGCCCGGCGGGCGGCGCGGCGCGCGCTGGGGCGGCGGGCGGGGACTTCCTTTCCCAGCGGGCCGTGCGGCGCCGGCCCGGCCGTGCCTTTTGAATGATTTCACTGCGCTCGGCGCTCGCGGCGGGAGGAACCGGGAGGATTCGCGGCGGGAGCAGCGCCCGCCCGGCCCGTCGATGGCGGCCCCAGCGGGCCCTGCCGTGGCCGCCCGCGGCCCCCGGCGCTGTTAGGGAGCGGGCAGCTGGGCTGCGCCTTCGCCCCTTCGCCCACCGGCCCCCCCCGCCGCCGACATGTCGCTGGCCATGGAGGAGGAGGAGTATTCCCGGCTGGTGATGGAGTCGGAGCCCGAGTGGCTGCGGAGCGAGATCAAGCGGCTCTTCCAGGAGCTGGGCGAGACCACCCGGGAGAAGATCCAGGCGGCGGAGTACGGGCTCGCCGTGCTGGAGGAGAAGCAGCAGCTGAAGCAGCAGTACGAGGAGCTGGAGCTGGAGTACGAGACCATCCGCACCGAGATGGAGCAGCTCAAGGAGGTGAGGCGGCGGCGGCGGGGCCGGTTCGGGGCCCGGGGGTGCCGGGGGGACGGCCGGGAGCCCGGGCCTTCTGCGGGCACGGCGTTTGAGCGCTGCCCCACAGTGACAGCGCCGGGCTGCGGGCCGGCCGGGAGAGGGAAGGGATGGGGTGGGGAAGAGAAAAGGCCTTTCTGCCTCGAGCCCCGCCGCTGTGCCGGGGATGTGCGAGGGAGGGGACGGAACGCTTTTCTTTCTCCTCCCGTCCGGCCTCGGGCGCTGGTGGCTGTGTCAGGCCGGGGAGCCGGGCCGGGGCTGCCTCCCCCACCCTGCCCGGGGCCGGGACCAGGGGGAGGTGGTAGTGCTCTCATGCCCCTGCTTTTGTGTGGGGAGAGGAATCTTGTGTCGCTGTTAAATCACCTCCTCAGTTGGGGACCACTGCAAAAATAAACCAGCAGGCTTTAGTTCGCATGATGTTTGGTTTGGTGCAGTTCCGTGTCGTTGGCGTATTTTTTTTTATTATTATTATTTTATTTTCTTATAAAGGAAAATCCAGATCTAATCTGTACAGTAGAGTAAGGTTTGTCAGGAGAAACGCCGTATTGGTCAATTGGCACATAAAATTTCTCTTGTGTAGAACGTGGGAAGAGTCACAGTACACAGACTGGTGGTTTGCTGTCCTTGTGAGCTGATCCCCTGCCAATCCACTCCCTACCCTGTCCCTTGGGAAGTTATCTGACTGCCTATAGCCTTGGTTGGTCCGGTGATTTGCTGTGCAGGAAAACCCTGTGCTGCTTTGCAGCTGATTTAGGCCTTGCCTTGTTTGCAGCCTACATGGATTTATTTGACCCGTGCAAACCGTATCCAGTGGGGCTTTACTTTAACTCATTCAGTTGAAAATGGATTTCAAGTAAAATCAAAATACGCTATTTCGAAGGGCAAGTAAATACTTGGAATGGACTGGTACAAATTCAGTTGAATCTGTGAACGCTCTCCCTTCCTGCCTCCTGTGTGTCTTTTCGTTTTGTAAATAAAGCTTTATTTTGTTTTTATTATGTTAAACCAGCATAAGCAAAGAGGTTAATAACTTTGAATTACATGGCTATGAACTTGTTAGCTAAACATGGGAGCTGAACTGATTGTGCTGCTGTTCCTAAAGCCACTTGAGGTAGCAGGGTTACAGCAGCATAACAGGAGTAGAGGTGTGGAAGCCAAGGGCAGTGGCAGTCTTGAAAAGAAGGTAAGAGCTGTAGAGTTGAGCTCAAGGGAACAAAAAGTCAGTAAACTCATTAGGTGGGTGGGATGGGAAACATGGCATGGAGGGGTGAAGGGGCTGCCCCAACCTCAGTCAGCAAGGCAGTTGGAGGCAGGTTGCCTCAGTCACAGGTGGTGCTTTAGTCACTGGATTGTGCTGTGTATGTTTGGGCATTATGTGTTTTGGCTCTCAGGTGGAAAAAGGCTTGATGATAACGTCTTTTCATCCTTTCAGGGCTGCACCACTTGAGAAGCTTGTGAAAGAGATTAAAAAAAAAAAAAAGAAAGAAAAAATGGCAGGATCAGCAATGATTCACTCCTTTTTGCTTTTAACATGCCGAAGGATTTGCTTTGTGTATGCATGTCCCATTGTAATTAAATCAAAACCTGGGAGGCAAACAGTTCTGGGAACAGCTTGAAGACTGTTAGTTATCCTACACAGGGAAAGAGCACTGCTCCTCTAGCTCTCTCGTGATGCTGTGGGGGAATCTGATCTTGTAAAACCTTTAGCAGATGCACGAAGCGTGCTCTCAGAGGGGGAGTTTATCATCTTTGCTGTTTATGCAACTTCTTGTTTTTCCCCGGCACGGCTGGGGGAGTGCTGCACACCAGACCTACCACGTGGCAAGCTCCAACCAAAAGGGCCTCTCCCCTGGGTCACCTGTTCTTGGGGAATGCAGGGGATTGATGGTGGCATGTCAGCCTAGAACGGGAGTGCTTTCCATCTCTTGCCTCTTAACTGTGACTTCGTGCAGCCTTTGAAAATACAGCCCTTTTAGTCTCTAGAGATCTTATTTTGCTCTTCTACGTTGCGAGACGTTGGCAGCACGAGGCCATGTTAGGCAGGGTGCAGGGCAGGCACGCAGCACTTTCCTGTCCTGCTGGGTGTTGTAGATTTGGATGTGCTTTATTTTGTTTCATCTTATGAAGCACCCCCATGTCATAGCCCTGTTCATACCGCAGGTAAATGGGCTCTGAGCATGAGAACTCTGTAGCACAGTTTGTTGAAAGTACAGGCTTTTCTGCTACAGTCATCAGGTCTTTCTGGCCAGGTTCTCCTCCCTGCCCCCCATCCCTGACTGTGGCAGATACACTGTTGTATCCCTTTGAGAGCAAAAAAATCCTCAGAGCTGTACCAAGACATCTGTGTACACCCATTGTTTGCAATCCAAGTTGTCCTGGTGAAAATGGAGAGCTGTCCTGTCCTGGCACGGAGGCTCCACACCAACCAGTTTTTAACTGGGACTGAGTCTTCCCTAAGTTATTACTTTTACTTGTATGTGTGCTGACTTGATCTCATATCTTTTATGGTAATTTGGGCTGCGTTTCTTCTATCATTTTCATTTGAGAGAACAAAATTTAAATACAAACTGTCTCCCCATCTTCAGTACCACCTTTGCTTTTGTAAAAGGGAACTGATTTCATACTTCATTGAAGATGATGATAAATGTTTTCCCTAGTTCAGAGAAATAAGCTACTGGCTTTTTTGTAGTGAAATACTACACATCACATTGTATACATATAATTTCCCTGATGGTTTGTGGGGGAATGTAGCATGGAAGGTTTGCTTGAAAAAGGGGTTATCTGCTTCGCTCGATACTTTGGAGTTGCTTCGAGGTGTCAGTCGGATTTAGGACCAACTACTAGCTCAGCTATGAAACTGGCTGCTGCTCAAAGCTCCTTTCTGATTGCTTGGTTATGTTGTGTTGGTGGTGGTAGAATTGTGTTTAAATCTCTAGGAAAACACAGGCATTGGGATTGATTATTTCTGTAATAATGCAAAGGTTCACAAGTAGACTGTGTCTGTTTTTAAAGTCTAAAAGCACGTGTCAGTGCACCACAGTGTGATATATATGGTTTGTATGTGGTTTTAAGAGAGGAACAAGCTTACAAGAACACTGGCAATGATCTGCACTGGGCTCTTTATTTCTTTTTAGGCCGACAGTGGCTCTCGATTCTGTTTTTCACCTTTAAGGATCATGCCTTGACTTTATGCCATGCCATGCCATCTCTGTAGGTGATTCCTGGGTAAACCCGGGAGCTGTCTTGGAAAGAAACATTCAAATAACACTCTGCTAAAATGGCTAAGATAAAGTTACCTAACAAGCCAGTGACAGACTGAGATTAGACCCTCTGTGCTCATAGTTCAGTGCTGGATTGACTAAGACTTTCTGTTTAATCATGGTAAATAATGATGTGCAGTAGCAATACCTCTAAGGCCTCAGCTATGCCTCTGCAGCCTCCTAATAAATATTCAGCTGTAATATTGATTCCTGCTGAAAGAGAAGGACCTTAATGACATTTGAGGTTACTTCTAACCTTGCAGCATAGTTAAAATCAAAGGGTTTAATGCATAAAGTAAAGGAAATGTTTCTTTAAATAGACCATCTGGGGAGAAGTTTAATTCTGGTTATACGTATGTAAGTCTAGAATAAGAAAATGCAACTGCAAATTGGTGTTAGGGGACTGATACCAGTTTTGCACATACTAATAGAAAATGGTTATACTTCTGTGAACCTGTCTTGGAGATTTAATGGACTCCAACACCTGCCACACTTAAATGTTAGAAGAGAACACAACTGCTCTCTCTAGTGTCAAATCAGATTGAAAACTATAGGTGGGATGAGGAAATTATTCCTGTGTAAAATAAACTTCTTATATTTTGATACATCATAGTTGGTTTGCATGAAGAATAGAGGCACCTGTAAGTTTAATCTGATATTTGCAGTGTTATAGACACTTAGTGCTGTGTTTTGGAAAAGCTGCTTTTCTCACATATCCTTCTTTTGCAAAAAAGTAAAGCCTGAAAAATTAAACATTCCAATTTTTCCTGCTGTACTGGAAATAGTAACTTGTAAGGCTTCATGTTACTGGCTTAATTTTCTTTACCAGTGTTCCTTGAGCTCCTTTTCTTAAAAATAAGAAATAATATTCTTGAAGTGACGATTTCCGGTTACTTAATGAAACTGCTGAATGTTCTTCTTGGGCTTCCTGTGATAAAGTTCACTATACCTTATGTAATGGGACATCCATAAATATTTGGGTGAACAGCAAAGACTGCCAGGTGGAATTAATTTTTAATGTTTTTGTTTAGAAACATATTTCTGGGGAAGTGGTTTTCCGTTAAGCTGCTGTAGTCTCGGCTGGGAGAAACACATCATGTTTCGCTTTTGGTGCCTTGGGCCAGAATAAAGGGCTGGCCCTGACCCTCCAGCAGCCATTAGATAATTTGTTTCTAATTTTCTACATTAGAATAAACTCAAGGTTTCACGGAACCGAAGTTTGGAAACAGTAGTGCAATTTGCTACCTATTTTTCCCCCGGATGTGTGGCAGCGCTGGGTGTTTCCTGTCCCGTGGAGGGGACACAGTTAAACTACACTGTGGAACCGAGCCAGATCTGCTTTATTATTTTTCTTCCTTTTGTTTTTGTCTTTGAATTAGGTCACTTCCCCAGTTTGGGTCAGTGTACATGGTTGTGCAGGTACCAGCTCACCAAGGGCACGTTAAAGCAGCACCAAAGGGGTGATGAGGAGCATCTTAAGCTGCTCTTGGTGCTGAGCACAGTGGGGGACAGCTGCGTGTTCCCACAGCCCTGAAGGGGAGGTGTGTGCAGCCCCCGCTGTGTCAGACATCCTGCCTGAAAGTCTCAAACCCACAGCCACTGGTGTTCTGTCACGTGGGCTGTTGTGGTTTGCTCCTTACAAATCTTGATTCTTGGTTGTTGTTTCAGCATTTGCGGGAAAGCGCTTGGTGGTTTCAGGGGTAATACCCAATTTATCCCTTTGAATTTAGGGCTGTATTTCTTCTGATCTTCAAGAAAATTCTAATGATTTGGAAAATTGCCCGACTTCCCTGGGAGGGGGCAGGCAGGTGGGAATAGCAGTTCTCAGGTCTCTGTGCTGCCCTCAGAGTTAATGGATTCACCATTTCCTCTTTCAGTCTCTGCTGTGTAAGCTTGTGACTAATCTGTAGCAGCGTGGGGCCATAAGATGATTTCCAGAGGGTGATGCATCCTCCAGGCATTCGTTTGCTTGCTTTCTCTGCTTTTGGCAGACTGCAGAGAATTGTTTGTTCAGATCTGGTAACCCAGCAACAGAGGAATATAATGTGGGTTTGAAATATGATCTGCAAAACCTCAGCAGAGGGAAGTGACATAAATCAACTTTGCCATGCAAATGAATGGAGGAGCCTCCATTTCAGAAAAGAGCTGAATTTTAAGTGTAATAGCTGCAGACTCTGGCTTTTTTGCTTAGTTCCCCCTTCTTCCAGCTCTTGTCTTTCTTCTTTCCACCTCCTACTTTCCTCCTCCTCTTCTCAGCTGTTTTCCCTGCTCTAACTGGAATTTTCACCAGGCAGTGGAGTCTGCCTTTACACCCCAGGCTTATTCCTCTTTGGAGTGGGTAGATGGGACTTACCTGAAGAGTTTGCTAAAAGCTGTGGTCCATCTTGCCCATAAACAGATGGATTTGCCACTGGAGCTCTGGGCAAGCAGGGACCCACATGGTGTGTAGAGAGACCTTTTCCCAGGACTGGCTTGGCTCTGGACGTGTGCCTGGGCATGGGTCTGACTGGGAATGTTTGGCCCCAGCATAGCTGAAGCTCAGTGTGGGGATGGACAGGGATTCCCTGCAGTCCTGTGGCCATGTTTGGGAAGCTGCTGTGCCATGTGAGGACTTGTGCAGCTCTCACTGAAGCGAGTGGTGTGTCTGGTGGGGTGCTGAGCTGTGCTGGATGGCCTGGACTCTGCGGGAGGCTGCGCTTCTTGGTGTCCTTTAATCTTCTCACCCCTCAGTTGCTGCCAACGTGCAGTGTGGAACTTGGCAAGCTCCCAGTGTGGTGCAGAGTGCTGTGCTGTAGACAGGGAAACAGTATTTGGTAAGTTCATTAGGAAATCCCTCTGCATGTCCAGTCTGTCAGTGCTGGACAGAACTGAACCTGCATTTTGGCTCTGGTTCCAAGGCAGAGACGTGTATTGACCTAATGCCATCACTGGCGTCTGACCTGCCCAAACCAAACAAGTCTCATTGCTTCCTGTGCACAAAGAGTTTGTTACATCTGATTTTAGTTTCTTAGCAAGGTCAGAATCCTTTGTGTTTCCTGATAATCAAGGATGATATTTGTTTGGGGTTTATTCTGTTGTAAGAGGAGCCCCGAAGAAAAGATACAAGGATCCCCTGAAACAACATCTCTGCCAGAAGCTGGGGATGAAACTTTTCGACAGTGTGATGTCAGGAAGGAAAGGGAAAGAATGTGTTTTCAAGCAGTCAGTATATAATTATATAGTGTTTTTCTCTGATGTCATTTGGAAGGGGCATTTGGCCTTTGAAATAGAAATTGGCTATTGTTGGATGAGTGTGACTGTCCCCAAGAGGCAATGAACAGAAAAAAGCAGTGTCATGTAGCATGTGCCCTCAGCTTTGGTACATGCTATAAAAAGAAGAAAGGCTATTTTGCCAAAACATACTTCCCTAAATAAATTTTGGTCTCTGACTTAGCAGAAATCACCCAGCAGTGGTCCTGATTTGAAATTTTTCTTTGGCTTAGTTTAATCCAGTAGCTTTCTGAGACTTGTATCCATGTGAGCAAAAGCTTCTGTCTGACCTGTGTCTTGGTTCACTGTGTTCAGCAGCTGTGCAAAGCAATTCCACTCGGCTCCCTTTTGGTGATGCTTTCAGAAAGTGTTTGGTTTTAACCAAGAAGTGGTTAAAATCAAATATTCTCACCTGTTATAACTGAGATTCACATAAATAATCATTTCTCACATAAATGATTTCGAGTGGAGAACAGGGATTGATCTGTTTATTTCCAACTCAAACTGTCTTCTGTCCCTTTTGAATTTTGTATAAATATCCATAATTTAATACCTGTAATGCCACTAATGACAAGGCTTGACCTATAACGAGATGTTATTTTCCTTTCAGTAAATATGTGTTGTTCCATGTGGTTCTTTTTTTCTTCAAGCTTTTGTGGCCTCCATCTCTGACATTTCTCACTCCAGAAGTCCAGTTTACACACTTGGTAATGGTTTTCACTCTGTCTCTCAGCAGTGTTGGGATCTTCTCCTACATCTCTTAGCAGTGGTGGTAGGCAGAGGATTATAAAGAAGGATTTGCATTGGGAATACAGCAACATATTTAGTGTGACAAAACGAGTAAGAAAATGCAAACCTTTGTGCACTCTCTGAGTACCCTTAAGAAGTCTTTGTGCTGGCCTTGTCCTCTAGAAAAATATGCTGATTTTCTTTTCTCCCTGTTACAGTGGAATGATAAACTTTGTGATCTTAAATCAATCCAACTGCTCTAGCTTTTGTTGGCTGGCTTTGTGGTCTTTCATAACAATATGGATGGTTGCTTTTAAATTTGAATGGCTGGTTGGTTTTGGAGATAAATGAGATCCTGTCATGTTTTAAAAATCTGTCTTATGTGTGCACAGCAGGTAAGGCTGAAGTGAAAGTGGGTTCTGTAGCAAACTGTATAGCTACGTGAAATCTGCATTTAAACAGTGGAAATTAGTTAACTTCAAGTGCCTGACAACCAGAACATTTTTAAGTTGAAAAATCCCCTTACTATGGCAGGTTTACTGGACACTCCTTTTGTGTTTGGGGAGGTGTTCCTTTCCTGATGGGAAGGAGAAGGAGTACAGTACAGTAGATTGCAATTTCAATCATTACAAGGGGTGCATTTCCTTCATTGTGTATCTTTATTAAGAATTTTACTTAAATACAAAGTTTGCTGATTTTCGGTACAGTTACGAGTAAGATCCCTCTACCATCTGATTATTCAATTGTGACAAGATCCTCTGGGAATTCAGTGGGAACAGAGACCAGTCCAGTATGACTTTGTTTCATAGGTGGGTTATGAAGGTCTGGCCAGAGAAACTAATTGAAGTGAGAGGGACTTAAGAAATCATTTTGTGCCATATGCTGGGCTTGCATGGGATCTGTGCTCTTATTTGTGCAGCAAATCTGTTCAGGGGAGACAAATGTGAGACATCTGCCCCTGTAGCCTCAAATACAGGTTTTCATTGCCAGAATCTTGGCTTTGGGCACTGCTTATTTATTGACAGTGTTGCCAGTCTTAAATGCAAAGATATCAGGGATCGTGCCTTTAAAAACAAAAAAATTACCCCCTAGAGTTTTTTTGAAGTGAGGATAGAGGAAGGAGGAATTGAAAGTTCAGGTGACTTGTTTCTTATGTGTGCCCAGAGTGGCTAGAAAGTACCTGAACTGCCCCTGCATTTTCCCTTTCTCCTATCCTGTAGAGGAGGAATTCCATGACTCCAGTAGTTGCATTTTGAATGCCGAATAATTTAAGACCTCTGATACTCGTGGGACAGTTTTGTGTCTGGACATGTGAAGCATTAACTAAGCATCTCCCCTGGTACAGATGTTTGTGCTCCTAAGCCCCTGGTATAAACAACCGCACCCCCAAACCAAGCCCATGATTCTGCAGCTGCCTTGGGGTTTATGTGAGTTAAGGTTTGCGTGTTCAAAGAGCCTCTGGTGCAGCTTTTCTAAAACCAGCAAAAAAGCATAGTCTGTACTGTGCTTTAACTGCTTACAAACTGGGAGATCTTATGGGAATGCAGCTGGATCCTGAAAAGTAATGACCAGAACTGCAGTGACTTTCTTCCCCATCAGCAGGGAAATGATGTGCCAGCATTTCCTTGGAGCTGTGCCCCAGGGTTTGGTAGGAGAGCAGGTGCTGCAGCCTGGATAGGAAGTTCAGCGAGACACCCTCATAAATACTTGGATTTTGATCTGCAGTAGCAGCACCAGATTCTTGTCTTGTTTTTCTCCCTCCTTTATTTTAACTGGGTTGAGAATGTTTTGTGGGCAGAAAATGGGAATGTCAGTTTTGTGAGCACAGCTGTTTTAAATAAACTCAAGCCAGTGGAAGTGTGTTGAACTCTCTCCTTTTGGAAATGGCCAAAACTGTCATGGAATTGGAAGAGCTCATTTGTTTTTTGAAACAGCAAACTTTTAAAACTGATGTTTTGTGTCCTTAGTTTACAGCATCACAAATTTCCTTACTGTGTCAGTGAGGCTATTAAGGATGTTTCTCTAGTTCAGTTTGTGAGAAAGTAACTTGAAGGAAAGGGATTTTAGATTTTATGTTTTGCTACTGGACTTTAATCTTAAATTAACATGCATTCCTTCTTCAATCCTGTTTAGGGTATGAATTTCTAATTCTTGTTACTCTTGTGGTGAAAGGAAATACATCCTGAAATTCCAAAAACCTATTGGCATGTAAAGTTTAATGTACTTAAGCAATTCTTGATGAAACTTCCTTAAATACAGTCCATGAGTCAGTGCTGTCTCTCCCAATTGTGTTACAGTACAGGCAATTAAATACTGAATGGATGGACTTGCCTGCTTTAATGTGACCTTGGTGAACCACGTTCAGAAATCTCTTTGAGCACATCAAACCTAATTGTGAACACAGATTTCCCCATGGCACACAGTGAAAACAATGCAGAATTCTGTATTTCACTGGAAGTTAATAAAGCATAAACACATGTGGAATGTCTTGCAACAGGAGGCAGCTACTTGTATTCTTATTCCTTTCATGAGTACCTACATATATGTCTGGTGAATTCTTGCATGATGAGAAGACTGAACAAGCTCGAGTCTCTTTTTTGCATATGATAGCTAAACACAGGAAGAAAACGTCTTTAATCTACTGCTCTTCTTAAGAATGGATTTTGAAAGATGCTTCTGGTCATTCACTTCTTTATAATGAGAGGTCGTTCTCTTATGTAGACCTTGGCAGCTGGCAAGTAGGAAGGGATGAGGAGAGCTGGTGACTGGGCACAGAACTTGTGTACCCTGAGCATGGTCAAAACATTCCCGACTGCCCAAGGAGCATCCTTCCTGGAGCTGTGCTGGGGGAGGATGTTGCAGCATTCCTGATACCTTTTGCTGTCTCTCTCCCCACCCATCTCCCCCAGCCTCCCTACCCCCTTGCCCTTCTAAAGTTTTGAAGAGGTTGATGTGTCTGCTTCCCAAATAACCTTTCTTGGAGAATTTCATTGGATCTGTGGAAGGATTTCTGAAGGCGTATTTCCCAAAAGTGCATTGGGTAGTTGTAGAGGTGCCTCTTTTTTTTGGCTCCTTGTCATTCCCTGCTTGCCATTACATGGAGGTTTAGCCCTTTTGTTCAGATCCCTTCTGGTTACAGAAACCAAATTCAATCTCCTAATTTAATGTGTATTTTTGGGGAATTCTGTTTGGTCTTAAAATTGCTTTGTGCTCAGAAGATAAAAGGGAAGGAACACATGGAAAAGACAACAAATCTTTTTTTTTTGTAGGGTTTTTTTTCTCAGAGGATGCTGTTTTCTCTCGGCCTCCTCTGCCTGTAACCCTACATGTATTGTGCACTTGAGAGCCACAGTCTTCACGGATTTGAAAGGGAATCTCTGAGATTGAGGGGTAACCTAAGCCAGACAGGGTTGAGAACTTGGAGTATAGCAGGTAGGTGTGTCTGAGTTCCCCACTGCCCAGTGGAAGGTGAAACTGGAGTTGCTTAATTCCTCAGCCATCAGACTCCAGCCTCCTTCCTGCCTTCGGCTGGATGCTCCTCTGTAAACCCTTAGGGCTTTGGGGTTGTTTTGGGACTACTGCTGATTGTGAAATTGCTGCAGTTGGAGAGCAGGAGACTTGCCATAACCTTTATAAAGTCTCTCCTTTTTCTATTTGTGAAAGGGTTTTTCCGAAAGGTTTTCAGAAGCAAACACTTCTGTAAAAAAAAAAAAATATAAAAAGTAAAAAAAATTAGGAGTTTTATTTGAAATTTAACATTCCTGACCTGTTACCAGCCTGTCATTCTTAAAATGTTAGCAATTACCATATAGAATTGCTTTCAGTTGTGCATGTATGCCAGGTTTTGTCTTGCATGAGTTTATTTATATAATAAACATTACATGATAATTTCTATATTCACTATATTAATGTTATAGCAATGCCAGGTGTAGAAGTATATGCACAATTGGCTTTAAAAGTAAATTATAAGTTTTGACCCGGGATACTTTGTCTAAAGCATAATTAACAGGAAAGAATGTTGTTCTGCCCGAGGACAAGTAATGTCCAGGCAACAGGGCTGCTCTTGTGACTAAATACTCTGAATACTTTCTCTAAATGCTAATCACTAAACTCCAGCTGATGGTGGTCTTACACCAGATCTGCCTGCTAACAGCTTGGGGTTTGTGTATCTTCTGTCTTCTGGCTCTTGGGTGCAGTTTGAGGGCCTGAGTGTAACCTCTGCTGGCTTCCACCTGCAGCTCTGTCAGGGGCTGCATTTCAGACACAAAATGCAAACTATAAGGCAGCTATTTTTGCAATTTTCTTCTTTTAGAGGTAATTAATACTTTTTTCTTTTTTTTTCTTTTTTTTTTCTTATGACTGCAACCTATGTTCTCTGCTAATTGAGTCCAATTTAAAGGTGGGCTGAGGCTAAAATACCCAAACTAATCCCTGGGAAATGAGACCACTTGCACTGAACTGGCTAAATGAGAGCAGCGTTTGGGGAATAGGGTTGTTTTAAAACATTTCCCTCCACCCCCACTGGTTACAATGAAGTCTTGTTCTAAGATCATTCAGTAATCACAGAAATATTTTAAGAGCACATTGGAGTCACTTGGAACAAATCCAGCTGTGGAGTTGTTTAGCTCCAGCTCAAGTGTTATTTGTGTTGCTACAGAACAGTCCATAAAAACTAGAGACTGAGCCATAGCACATACATAAATAACCACAAACACATTGTGCCATGTCGAACTTACTTTCTCATTTTCTATTCTTTGCCCATAGGTTATGGGCCAAAGAATATCTGTGGAGACATTCAAATCCCAACTGGACAATGTCCTGAGCAGGTTGCTGTTGATGACAGGTTGGGGTAGGTGGTCTCCAGAGCTCACTTCCATTCACCAGTCTCAACAATTCTGCTGCTTCCATGTGTATGTTTTTTGCATACTGTATTTCATAATATGCTCCACAGCTTAGGATGCAGTTCTGAAGTTCAAACTGGTTTTTGTGGCTCACCCCTCAGCTGTATATAGTCGGTGAATACTCACTGAAGGGTTGAGTAGCTGAATCTAGATTTCAGCAAGTGGAACATGTGAGATATGTTCGTTGTTTATCTGGATTTCAGGAGGGCTGAAGGAATGCTGACTCCTGTGACACTTGCAGCATTACATCTTAGGAAAGGAATGCAGGGAAGAGTTGTCTCTTGTCAGTGCCAGGCATTTCATGGGCAACTTCTGGGATGGGAAAAATCCTGTATTCCAGGATTAATTTTCACTCAAGTGAGCCATTATGCTTTCCTGTCCTCCTGGGTTCTCAGTGAAGGAAAGCACAGTAGTGAATTGGAGGGAAACTGTAGCTAGAACTGTTCGTGTTCCTCTCTATGGAAGGATACAAGGAAGAGAAATGCCTACTCATTTCACTTGGAAAACAGGTAGAAACCAAACAATAGGAATACAGTAAGGAATGCAGTGGGAGAGAGCTGCTGGTATGTGCAGAGAATTGTAACTGTGTGGACATATAGGCATATATTCACATATATATATGTGGAGATGCATATATGTAATAATAGCTACTCCACTGGTTTGTAGCTGGTTGTTCTAATCTAGCCTGTGTGGCCAAGTGCCCTAAAATATAAATGAGTTATTGGGACTGAAGCAAATGGACCCTTTTAACATGACACAAAGCTTGTTAATGTTAAAATTGGTCTGATGTTC
Source organism: Lepidothrix coronata (assembly GCF_001604755.1). Taxonomy (NCBI): domain Eukaryota; kingdom Metazoa; phylum Chordata; class Aves; order Passeriformes; family Pipridae; genus Lepidothrix; species Lepidothrix coronata. Next base: position 988,138 of record NW_016690366.1, read on the forward strand.
CCTTTGACCTCCCTATTGTCAGGGGGTTTTGTGGAGCATAGTAAGGCATTCATTCCTTTCATGCTCCTCAGCGTGAAGAACTGCAGCTGGGGAATGTCTCTGAATCTGCCTCATCCAGGGAGGCTTTTGGGGCTGGCAAAGCCCCTGTGAGGCATCTGTTCGCTTTTAAGGTTCTTGGCTCTGGGAATTTTGAGAACTGGCCTCAAAGAACATTTATCGTGTCCACCATCACTGTGGCTGTGTTTGCCCTCTTTTCCACAACAGGCCTGTCCTGTACTTGCTCACAATAGGCCTGAAGTAGCATTCAGGTTGACACTATATTTCTGTGTGTGCTTTACAAGGAATGTATTTTCCTGTCTTATCATCATTGTTCTCCGTGGCAAGGTCATCTCCACAGAAAGTGATTAATTTGATGGAAGTATTTCCTCGCCCTGGGCTCCATTTGCTGCCCAGTACCATGCTGTGCTGGTCATGTGTTAGCTTTGTCTTACTGCACATAACATTAGGCTTTGTATGAAGAATGTGACCTTAATCTTCAGTGGGGGAACAGAGCTTCCACGAGATGTGGAGTTCAGGCACATCTGAGTTTTGTTCCGTTGCCTTGGTTCAACGAGGCTCTGAAAGCTAGATTTTACTTCTAAAAGAGCTATCAAGAACAGACCAGTACTTGGTGTCTACGTGCACATGAATGCTCTCCAGTGCTCACTCTGATTGTTTAACTCTTGGATTGTTTAACTCTTCTTCTTGTGTTTTAAGATCTATCTTAATGCTGCCTTTGGAAGTGGTGTTGCAGCAGAGTGTAGTTAGTGTTGTCCTGTTGGGTTAGTGATCTAGTGTCTTGAAATTTCAGGACTTTTTATTTCTCTTCCTTTTTCTTCTTGGAGTGCAGAAAACTGCTGTAATAATGGAAAAGTTATGTTTGAGGAATTTGGATAATATCTGTGGGGATGGCTGGAGTTCCTCTTACTCGATTTCTTTCATTTTTCTTTAACTTTGTGGCCTTCATGTGCCCGAGAACAGTGTCCATTTGTAATGCAACAAACCAACTTGCTCAAATTCCAGCTCTGAATGTGCAGTGGGCTCCTGGAAAGACAGAGAATTCTTCCTCGTAGTCTTAAAAAATAAAACTTGTCTGCTTCAGTGTGTCACTGAGTGCAAGATGGGACTCTCAGTTCTGTGCTGGGATCATAATTTGATTTTGAATTAATTGTGCTTTAGACATTAGTCCTGTAAAGATGTTTGAGAATGAGCAGCAAGGGCAGCAGTGGCAGTGAACGCAAAGAAGTGTAATACTGTTCAAGGGTATCTCATAATATCCTCCCAAGGCATTTTTGAGTGCAATGCAAGGTTACTTGAACAGGACTTAAACGTTTAGGAAAGAATGCCCTGAGCAAATGACGCAATTACTGGTTGGGTTTTGTTCTCCACCAACCCACAGGATTTCAAACAAGTGTGTGCTTCCTTGCTGAACCTGAAGTCTGCCCTTCCACTTTCTCTTCTGTAGCTTTTGCTGCACTGAAAGAGGATCAAGACCTTCTGCTTCCAATGTGTGAAAGCTAGACATGGAGGGTAGTTCTCACATGCTGTCAAGTTTAAACCAGCGCTGTTCCTTGCCCCTGCCAGGATGGTTTCTCTGTCCTGTAAGGCCTTAGGCTGAAATAATGTCCTGAGTAGACTCATGTCTCTGACAGTTGCTGGTTAGCTAAGTTTGGTTAATATGTGATTAATTTTAAGGACTCTTACACAGCTCTCTGGGAGGCCATGCTTTGTGATCTTTACCTTGGACACCAGATGGGAGACAAATTTCAGCCTTAGGCCAAGGGGCTGGAAGCAGTTAGGGCACAAAGGGGATACTAGATAGTTGGCTGCCCATTCATATCTGAAATGGTCGAGCAGCTACAGGCTCATGCCTCTTCTTCTCACTCCTACTTCCTCCTGCACTTGGTTTTGTTCCTCTATCTCAGTTTCCTGCTGAACCTCATTGCAGTTTCTGATCTCACTCCTTCCACTGTTCCCCTCTGCCGTGTCTCGAGTGTCTTCTTTTCCCTTGGACACATGCTCTTTGCCTCTTCCTTCCAAGATTTGCCTCCTCCCTTGACACTATTCCTTCTCATGGCTTCTCATCTAATCAGTCCTTTTCTGACAGCTTTCTTCTCCAGCTCCCAGCCTCCTTGCTGGAGAATTATTTCTTCCCTCCCTGGTTCCCAGTAAGTTCAGATGGCTCAGCAGCTGGGCAGTGGCTTCATCTTTCAGGCCTAAGGCCATGCCAGGCATGGGTAAGACATGGAGGGAAAGAGTGTTAAACCTTGGCTTAAGGCCTTATCTGTGCACAGAAATCGTTACTTTTCTTTGAACTTTTAAAAATAAAGCTGGGTTGAGTTAAACTGCAGTAGGATCTGGGATGTCCTATGCCAGCCTAAACTGGGATTATTCCAGCACAGACATAGCACAGGTGTTACTGCTGCAGCAAAATCTGTTTGAACAAGGATGACATTTTCCTGGACCCCAATCTGGAAGAGCATTTGGGTTTGCTCCAAATTAGATGACATTTTTAACAGGTGACCGGGTGGCAATGAGACTGGGTGGCGATGAGCTACTGGGTCCTGGCAGGGATTTGGCAACCCTGCACTCTGCTTCGGCAGAGCTCTAAAGTACTGCATAACACCTCTATGCCACCTGACCCTGCCACCAGAGAACGGGAGCTGTGCCTCTGCTGACCTAGCCAAAGATTGATCCCCAAAGGAAGGAAGTGGGCATCTCCCTGATGCCAGATCTCTGCCCAAACCAGCCGGGCCCCGAGCCCTGGGTGGTACTGACAGCTGAGTCCTTGTGAAGGCTGCAGCTCCTCTCCCCTGGTGCCCTGTGGCAGCCCCACACGCCCTCCCTGATCCTCGTGCCCATGAATGAGGGGTTTGTCTCCGCAGCTGCCGGGTGGCCCCGTGGTCCAGTGGCCTGGAGCAGCTGGCTGGGGACAGCAAGGGCTGGCTCTGTGCTGCTGGCCTGGGAGCTGTCACTGACCGCCTGGAAGCTTTGCAGGATAAAGGCTTTTCACTGCTGCCAGTGTCTGCCAACTCCTATTGCAATTAAAGGGTAATCTTTTCTAAATGGTGCTAAATTAAGGCTAAATCCCTCCCTCATGCCACATAAGAGGATGAATCCCTGGTTTTCTAAAAACAGCTTATTGTTCGGGCCACTGTCCAACCGACCCGTACAACAATGGTCTGGATGGTTTGTCTGTGGAGAGGACTCACACTTTTTCATTGGTCTGCCTCTGTAGATCCAGCTCTGAAGTCCCCTATGGAGAAGTAGAGTTAATTACCACTTCCTTGTATTGCCTTTGGAGTGAAACTTGGGAGAAGGTTTTCCCTTGCCGAAGTCCTTCTCCTGGCTGCTGTGGTGGAGGAGATGGCTTTGCCTGTGGCCACGTGTGCTGTGCAAGGGTTGTGTTGGAGCCATCAGTCCTGGCAGCATGGCTTGGTTTGTTTTAATCCAGGTGACTGTGTGCATGAAACTGTACTTTAAATTATTGTTGTTTGACATCAGGCTACTGTCACAACATAAATCAATGACGAGGGGCTTAACTTTTCACCTCTCTTGGAATTGATTATCTAGATTAATAAACATGATGTGCAACAAACTTCACCCTTGGGGGCAAGGGGGACTTCCTTTTGAGCCCCTTGTTAACACTAGGCTTTTATGCCTCTCCTTAGGGGAATTACTGTGTCCACAGAGCAAGATGCAGTCAAAAAGTTTATTTGCTTATAAATATGTGGATTTGTTTTTTAAAGGGTTCTTAAGTGAGAAAACGTGGTCAAGTAGTATAGAGGGAGGGGGCAGGAATGGGGACAGTAGTTTGTGCCCAGCTCATCAGTGAAAAATATTCAGAAGCTTGTTTTGATTCCATGTTGTAACACAAGTTCCTTGGAGGTGGATTAATTTGTGGAATTTTGGTGGGATAATTCCAGCAGTAGGATCTGAAATATACTGTTATATAAAATCTTCTATTATTATGTAAGACTTTTTCCCCATCCTGTTCACTTAGGATCTGACACAGCAACGTCTGTAGCATTCCTACAAAACTCAGACCTGGTTTGGGCCTTCTTGATCTGTCTCCAAGGCTCAGGACTAGATGGCTTCTGAATAGTCTGATGGTACAAGTCTGTAACAAACATTCCCTGTCTTGGAAAACACAAACGGAGGCAAAACAGAAGAGCTGACTGAGCAGCTGTGCTGGTGACAAGTGGCCTTTGAATGAATCCTTGCAGCAGTTTGAAAGTCACGTTCCCTCACATGTCCAAAACCCACATGAAGTTTTTCTGTACGTATTTTTTTAAAGATGATAATGACATTTGTTTCTTTTCAGTGGGTCTGGAAGTCAGTGAAAGCACTTCTGAGGAATGTAAACATTCCTCCTGCTTCCTGCAGGAAGAATGACAAAGACAAAGTCTCAATCGTATTAGTTGGAAATTAATTATTTAATGAAATACAAGATTTATTTATGTTTTGGCTTAGCTTTGGAGAGGTGTATTCCACCAGCTGTTTTAGGAGCCCTAACTGTGATCAGTTTTCAAAGTCTCCAAAAGTCATGGACTTGATTTGCTGCCTTTTAATTCTGAGTGTCTGGGGCTGTGGAATAAAATAACAATGCAGATCATTCAGGTTCTTGTCTTTGACAATCTTGAACAGATTGCTAGAGCTTGAACCAGTCCTTTGCTTTGTAATGTTTGTGGCGGTTTGTCACTGTGAGTGAGTCCATCATGCTGTTTGAACATCTTCCTTGCTCTTCATTGGCTCCTCTGAATCAGCACTGTCATCATTTCAGGTTTCAGATCTTGGCCTTGGACTCCCAAGACAGAGGTTTTTCAAGACACTCTTCTGGAACTCATTGTAATGATCTGTATTTTTGTTAATTGCTAACTGTAGTTAACTATTCTGCGTGTATTAAATGTCTGCTAAGCAATTCTCTGAAGAGTTTGGTAATTCCATCTTTTCTGTGTTGAATCCTGCAAGTTTTGCTGCACCTTTTAACTTTCAAGATTTATTTTTTGTACTGGTTTCCTTCTCTGATGAGGTACTTTCAAGATTTATTTTTTGTAATGGTTTCCTTCTCTGATGAGGTGCTTTACAGTTCAGCCAATCACTTCAAAATCAATATGACTTCTCTTCACAGTCTTTTAATGAACAAAAAAACCCCACCCTTTGCCGTTTCCAAAAATAATCAGGCTCTTGTCCTGTTATCATTCAGTCATTTTTTTTAACTAATTCTGCTCTCTTTTCAGTAGCCAGTGGTTGTGTATGACTGTTATGCAGTCTGAAGGCAGTTTTCTGTTGCTTGCTTGCTGCTGCATTGCTGGCAAGGACAGGCTACAGAACACTGGAGGGTTTGTTTGTGTGTTTTCTGAAGACCCATTTTGGGGGTTCGGTGTGAATTTTTTTTATTTTTTTATTTTTAATGGATAGCTCCCGTGAAAGTTTTCAGAAGCTAGTGTTCATAAGCCACCTTTGGGTTTCTCAGATTACATCCAACTTGGAGAATTCCCGAGTTTATCCTGGTCTTGCACACTGGGCCTTGCTGAGGTGAGGTCTCCCATTGCACTCAGCAGCTCTGTCTTAAAAGTGATGAGACTCATTTACTTCTTCCCCTGGGCAAAGCTTAAATCTGAGAAAATCAGCTTAAATCTGAAAAAAAGTCTGGGTTTTACACAGCTCTTTTTTAAAATCTTGAAATACATACCAGGCTTTAATTTTCTTAGTGCTGTAGTTGCTCTCAGGTAGAGCAGCTTAGCCCAAGCCTCACTTGTTATAAAGGCAGTTTTAGCATTCAGTCCTTATCCTGTTCTTCAGCAATTTGCTTGGACCTGACAGTAATTCTGGGATTGGACACAAGGGGAAAATTGTTCACAACGAGAACAATCAGCCACTGTAATAATCTCCCCAGGGAAGTGATGGATTCCCCAGTGTTGGCTGTTGGTTTCCCAAATTTGGCTGGACAGGGTGCTGGACAACCTTGTCTAGACTGTGCTTGAACCAGATGATCCTTTGAGGTCCCTCCTGACCTGGTGTTCTATAATTACAGGTATGATTTGGCATTTCTTTGCCTGAGAGCAAATCTGCAGTGTGTGGTGTTACCAGTGTACTTCCATCTGTATAAACATGTGCTGACTGAACTCTGGGACTCAAACTTTCAATGCATGGACCATGCTGACTGGTCTGTCTTTTATTTAAAATAAATAAATAAATAAAAGGAATTTGGAAAGACATTGAGAAGATGAATTTTATTTCCACTGGCATCTCTCAGTGGAAGGGGGAAGTGTCTAAATGAATTAATTTTGCCATGCAGCTCATGAGGACGCATTTTAACTCGTATTTGACTAAGAAATTGGCCATTTTTGAGAAATGGCATCTGATTTTTTTTTTCTCATCAGTTTTAATTATGGTATTTATACAGTTTGCACACAGATCAGCTGAAGTGGCAGAAGTCACTTCTCTTACTTGCTGTTTGTATTTATGGGGCTGAACTCCAGGAAGACATGTCCTCCTTCATAAACACAGAGAAGAGCAGCTCTGAAATCAGCCTTTGTCATGGAATTACTATGAGTGTGCTGATTTTTAGTTCACCTTCTCCTTGTTTCCATGCTCACTTGTCTGCCACCATTTTTCTGCTTAATGGGGGCTTAAGGCTGATGGTGAAGGGCGTGGTGCTTTGATTGCCAGCTGATGGCTGTTACACAAGATTATTCCTGGTGTAGCTGCGTTTCATAACCAGAAATTTAGTACTGCTGATGAGCTCTTTTCCTCTGCAGTGCACCCTGCCCCTGGCTGCATGGGTTTGGTCTGGTTTGCATTCCAGCTTGCAGCTTCCTCAGCTGTTCACCTGTAGTCTTCTTACCCTGACCTATTTGTCCTTCCAACAACCTCGTTCCCTTGCATTTCAGGCAGGATACATAAAAGGACATGAGCTTTGATGCCTTAGTGCAATCCATTGGGATCAATGCCGTGCTGCTGTGTTGTCAGGGAGGAGGGCACTGCCTCTGGGCTCGGTTTAGCTGCTGATCTCAGTGTGCCAGGGTGGGCTCCTGTCACAGGCTGGACGTGTCCTGCAGCTGGTGACTTCCCATTGCTCCAGCTTTGCTTTTGCAGTAGCTCTGTGCTGGTGGAGAGTCTCTCCTGTTAACAATGGCAGTTTTTGTGTGTGAGTTAGACTAAAGCCTTGTGGGGAGAGCTCTGCACCTGGGGTAATGGATCAACTGGAAATTCATAAGACTCTGGGTTAAATATAGATCTGACTGAAGAAACATGAATTGGCCAAAGGGGCTGCAAGATTCTGTAAAGCAACATGGTTTTGGTTGTTTGGAGAGTTCTAATTTAGGGAATGCTTGACCTTTAAACAGAAGGGCCTTGGCACAGTGCAAGAGGGGCAAGCACTAAAGGATCAGTGCTCTTAATGGGGATCTGTAATTCATAGCAGCAGGACCTTTGCAGTCACTGCCTGGAATCTTTTGTAATTCTGAACAACACGTGATGCTTATTAAAATCATTAAGAGCTGAAGAATGAAGACTTTGTTTTGAATTTATTTTTTTTTATTTAACACTGACCATGGGAAAAAAATTAGTATCTGTATTGAGTGAGGGGGTTTTTTTTGTTGTGTTTGAGTTGTTTTACTAAAAGCAGCAATGGTAGAAAAAAGTGTAAAAAAATCCCCATCAGAGTGCCATACTTGCACATCTGGGAAAGATTTCAAATGTACTAATTGCTTGGTTTTGTTCTGTGATACAAACAGAATCTAACTGTAGCATGTGTGATGGCTTAGGTGTCTCTTCTGATATGGTCCATTTTCTGTACTTGTGTTTATCAGTCAAAATCTTGACTATCCTCCACTTACATTCCTGTAAATGAAAGAAGAACTTAAGCCCTTGGTGTAAAATTTAGGGCAGATAGTGGGGACAGGAAAAATTTTGTTCTAAAGTTGCGTTTTTGAGCCAGCAAGTATGGCTGGAAATGGCAAAAATGGTATTTGTTAGTAGTTAACTCCAAGGCTCCTGCTCTTTGCTCCTGTGAGGCTGTGGAGTTACTGAGTAGACTGAGAAGGAATGCCTTTCCCTCTCATCATGGCAGCTCTGACAGCCATTAGCAGTTCACAAAGAAGGAAGGCAGCTTATCCATGCTTTAAAGACAGACCTCAGGTCTTGTTGGGGAATGCCAAGGTGGTTAATGTTAGGTATGCCTTTTGTTCTGGCTTCATGTGGAATTTTGTGGCTCCTTTTGATGCTGTTACATGTCGGGGGCACTGAAGCTTCCATGTCAAGGAAATAAAAGAAGGGGCTTGTGTTAAAGTATCATGGTGTTCCTAAACAATTCTTTAAAGTTCTACAGAATTGCATTTGTTTGTCGTAATTGAATGTTTCCTCAATATTAATGAGCTGGAAGGTTGGATTGTTTGTGGTTGCCTCAGTGATAACAGAAAATCAGCTTCTCCTTGTTGCTTGGTGCCAAATGTGGACATATTTTTCATTTGAATGGAGTCAGAGGTCTGGATATAAGGTGGGTGAGTACCTGATTATGACTTCTCAGGTAGTTGGAAATACAGTGGTCACGGATCTATAAAATGGAAGTAAATGCATGTATAACTGATATAAGAAATTTTTTTTTAATTTATAGTATAGAATAAGAATTTACTCTCTATCCATTTCAAGAATGGCCCAGGAGCATAAAAAGCAAGGAGGAATCTTTCTGATGATAATAATTGCTAACCTTCTTTAATTATTAAAACAATATAGCACCTAAAAGAATCTACATAAGAGGTGCTAAAGAAGCCTGTGGTACCATCAGGTCTGGCCTTTGGAGACTCTGGCTTTGCTCATAAAACCAAACTTTAATCATGAGAAGTATGAGAAGTATTTAAATACAACTTAAATCATGAGAAGTATGAGAAGTTTTGAATGTTTGGAGAGAAGAGGCACTTGCTTTGCAGCTGATAGTGTCATGAGAACGTGGTGATTTAGGACCCCTCGAATGGCCCCAGAGCAGTAACACATCCCAGGATCTGTGGCACCCTCAGCATGTGTGTGATGGTGTGCAGGTCTGTCTGCTGTGCTGTCCATTTTAGCAAGCGAGGACAGTGCCTCTTATTTCTCTGCTTATTTTGGAGCAGAATGCTTGTCAAAATAGTGACTGCTGTAATCCTGACAGGGCTGTGTAAAAATAGCTGCCAGCGTGGTTGTGCTGTCATAATCTGGGGGCTTCCTCCTGGTCCTGGTGGGGCCTTCGCTTCCTGTTTGCCAGCATTCAAGTCATGCACCAGGGCTTCTTTCCTCCTGTGTTTTGTAATTCTCTCTTCCCTAACCCTCCCCTTTCCTCCAGAAAGTGTCTCATAGAGTTGAGCAGATGGAAATGCGTTTGTTTTCCCTTTTTTAAGCGGTGGTAGAATCCTGTCCTTGCAATTTTTCTGACGCTCACGCTGCTGGCAGCCAGACAGCTGAGGGGATTGGCAGCACCTTGGTGGCCACATCAAGCATGGGTTGAGCTGTGTGCTCCAGATTAACTGGGGCACACCAGTGACTTGCCCATGTGGCTGCTGCAGCTCCCTGCACTTGCTCTCTACAGTCTGGAGAAATTGGATTACGAGGAGAAGGCTGGATTTTGTCCCTCTTGCTTTTTAACTCAAACCTTAAAATAGAGGCCCTACAATGTCTAATGCATATTTTTTTTAGGCAATACACAACAATAACGGGTGATGGTAAGGGGCCATGCTGTAGTTCAGTGTGAAGCCTGGGTGTAGGCTGCAAGCAGAACACAAATGGAATTGAGAGACCCCTCTGGAGTTTATTGTAAATACTGTATTAGCTGGACACAAAAGAAAGATTACTCAGGTGTAGTTGGATGAAACTCTCTGGACCTTTGCTTGGGCTCTAAGGGGAAAGTACATTTGCTATTCAGGTGTAAGGAGTTCATAATGGAAGGGCAATTAGATAACAAGAAAAAGTCTACTTTAGCAGTGCAGAAATAAGTAGTGATGGTACTTTCGATGATATGCCTTATGCAGCTGTGTGTCTCAGAATGACTGAAGACCACTAAGAGCAGAAAGGCTGACTAAGAAGTTTGGTTTTTGTAAAGCTCTTTGTGTACAAGGCACATGAGCAGCCAAGCTCACGGGTGACTGACATAATGCAGGAAGCGATTCCTCACCATTCAGTCTCCTTCAGTGATTAAAACTCTGCTTAGGTATTTTAATTAATTAGTCTGAGATTTTTTAAAATTTATTTTATTTCCCCCCAAAGTGCCTCATGTCTTGGTTCATTCCAGTACAAACGACACACAGGTGTTTACATGTATTGGGCTGTGTTTACGCAGCCGTATTTGTGACTCCTGGTAGAGCAGGGTTTGTTCATTAAAGCCTCTGTTGTTGCCACACCAGAAGAAGCCACTGTGCTGGTCGACAAGCAGGGTAATGAGCTTTACATTAAATATGTTTTGCAGGATGCAAGTTACTTTCTTACGGTTTTTTCCGGAGTGGGTGTGCCCACACAGCAGGCAAGTGTTGTTCTTAGTCAGGAGAATCCCTCATGCAATGAGATGCTAATCCTGTTAGCTATTGTATTAAAAAAAAAAAGAAAAAGGAAAACATTTACTTGAGTGTCACTGGAGGATTTCATGCTCACTGTCAGCCACACAGATAAAAGGCCCTTGGCTAGGAAGCAAACCCTTGCATGAAGAGAATGGAAGGAGACTTTTGTCCCTGCTCGGTGTGTGTGGGTGGCCCTTTGGTTACCAATAATTAAAGTGTGAGTGGAAGCTGTGTCTTCTCATCCCTATATGCTCAAACTTGCTCCCAGTTAAAACAATCATCTTCTCAGTTCTCTAATTGCAAATGCTGGGTTGGGGCAGAGGAGGTGACAGAGAGGTTAAAACTAATTTCTTGAGACTGGCTGCTGAGCCAGGGAGCAGTTCCCCTGGCGCCGGCTTAAACTCTTGGTCGACCTCTTAGAAACCTGCAATTAAACATTGGTTGCACAAGTGGATTGTGTTCATATTTAATAAGTAATCTTTCTTGTGTGGGAACAAGGATGTTAGATCTTGTGCTTTATTTTTATGCTAATTTTATAGAAAAAACTTTTTATAGTTCCTACTAGTGCAGCAACTTCTCTCAATTCTAAAGTTAACGTCTAACCTTGATCGATGTTCAGCTTTTGCTGGAGTAGATGGGCAGCCTGATGCTCCAGATTTCTGCAGTGTCACTTTGTGTCCTTGCAGTCTGCTACTTTACAGGCATCCAAGGATAAATGAGCTCTGCTGTTGGGTTGTGCTGCAGTGATGCTCTGGAAGGACTGATCCGTCTCCAACTGAAACCACATTTTATAGAAAGGCAGTCTAGAATTATTTTGTGTGTTAATTGGGCTTTCACCAAAGAAAGTGTAAACCATTATTTTTAACAAAATCAAAGCCAGGTCAAGGGCTGGACTCTTTCCTGGAGCAGGCACAAATCTTCACTGTTGCATCACCTCTTGGAAGAGGTTTGGTGACCTTATGGGGTGGGCTGACATGGTAGGAAGTGATGTAATGTTTTGAAAAGCCTCACAATTTCTCTGAAGGTATCACATGTACTGTGAGCTGTGGTGGTTGTGAATCTGCTCCTGCTGCTTAGCTAAGGATTGCATTTGGCCCTTGGGGATATTTGAGTGTGGGAGAAAGGGCCTGCTCCCAAACTTGTGGAAATGTAAGAGCTTTTGTGATGGTGAGGAGCTTTGTTAAGTATGAGTTGGGTTTTATAAGTTTATAAGTTGGTTTTTGTGTCTTCCTTAAGTATAACTCCTCCTAACTTTAAATACAGTCACACACATGTTTAGAGGATCGAGATCTCATTTGATTTTTCTTTCATCCCCTTGCAGAAGCTTTTAGTGGTAACAAAAGCCCAGCTGACTCTGGAGTAGCATCATGGTACCCTACACAAGGCTCAGAGTAAACCAGCAAATTAGCACATGCACAGGAGGGGAAATGCTGGTGTTACTGAATATTAGTAATTACCTCACTGTCAGGTCAATAACTACCACGATCCCAGCGGAGGCAGAAAACTGGAATGCTTTATTGGACTCACAAGTTCATATTTAAAGGGTTTAGGATCTACATATTCAACAGGGGGTTGTCACTATTACAATTACTACAAATGGGGTTTCGGGGGATGACATAAGGGAAAACCCCAGGTTAACAAATCATCATAGGGGAAAACATCATAGGGGAAAAACCCATCTTATTTTAGGGGGATTATATGAGGGAAAGAGGGGTATTCAGGTTTGCAGAATGCACAGGAACCAGGGAACACAAAGGGAGAGATAAAACACAATAAGTCTTCTGCACTGACTTGATGAAATCAGGGCATGGTTTCTCCAGGCTTGGGCAGGACATTCCAAACCTGTGACATCAATGGATCCTTGTCCGGACTCTAGGTGGAGGTTTTTCCCCAGTCTCTGTTAGCCCAAGGCTTTTGTTTAAACCTAGCAGTTTTCTTTTTCTCATATCCAAATTTTGGAATCCAACAGTTATGTGCATAGAATGAAGGTGAGGGTAAGAAGGAAGGCAGTGATGCCAGCAGAGGTACCTGCATTTGCTCATTTTCCAGTGATATATTGATCATGCTGAATAACAGTGATTAATAACACTAGGTGAAAGTTTTTTTCTTCTATGAATTATTGTAGCAAGGCTGTGTGAGGCAAGTGCTTAAGATAACTCTGCATTGTCCTTTATGAAGTGTGTAATTTCAGGGTGATCTTGCTGAGTTTGAAGGTTCATCACATACCTTCTCAGGACCGTTGGTGGGCTTTAATGAGTTACTCTTTGAGGTCAGCTGCCAGAGATCTAGTGTAATGTTTACAGATCACTGCTCCTGGTTTTCAGTTTCTGAAAATTATTTCCTTGTAGATAATACATACATCAAATTTCTGCACTGTCATTTGTAATGCTCATCCTGACAGTTGTTCAGCTCGAGTGCCTGCAGAGTGGTGTCAGTCTAACAGGACACCAGAATCCGTTTGCAGTCACTTCTTAATTCATGTGCAGAGGAAGGTGAACAGTGACCTGCTTAACAGGGTCAGACTGATGTTGTGTACTGCCCTGTACAAATAAATCATTCCATCAAATTTAGCAGGAGGGTTTAAAAACCAGCAATCGATGATCAAAATTTCTGTAATGTGATTTCTGGAAAGAGTGAGTTTGAGCTGTGCTTCCATGCTGCAGTGGGCAGGTAAGGGCACTCTTTGCACTTTGAAGTAGAAGTATCTTGTCTCCTCTGCTGTCAAGCTCCTAAAAAGTGCTGATATTCAGCAGCTTTAACTCCTTCTCCCACACATCTCCATCTTTCTTTCTTTTGAGGCCTGGTCCGGAGTGTTTGCTGGCAGCACACAGGACCATTAGTTCATTGATCTGTTATGATGTACAGGAGAGAAAGATGCCTCAGGATAGCTTGGTTTATGTTTTTCCTTAACCCATCAGACCTGAAATTATCCTGAAAGGAGTACTTTCTTTCTGTTGACTTCTGTGTTGCTTCCTCTCACCTTCCTGCCCCCACATGCTCCTTTTCTTTATTTATAAGAAAGCACAAATGTATGCTCACCAAAACCCCCATTCCTCTCTAATTTAAGCTCAGTAGAATGCACTTGGGACCTTTTAATTTTCCTTCCCTGCTGCAGTTGCAGCCATTTTTCTTACCAAAAAAAAAAAAAAGAAAAGAAAAAAAAAGAAAAGAAAAAAAAAGAGAGAGGAAAAAAAGAACCCCCAAGCCTTGGCTGAGTGCCTATTGCAGTCACTGAGAACAGCTGGAGCAGCTGCTGGTTAGCACTAACTCCAGGACAGGCTGGTGAAGGCAGCAGCAGGTTCTGAGGTGGCCATGGGGACACCACCCTGCCCACTGTCTCCAGCACAGGACACTGGGGGTGAGGAAATGCTCCACACTGCCAGCAAACATATTCTTGACATCAGTAGTTACATATGGTTGTGAGTGACAGTGACCACATTTTGGGAGGATGTGTATTTAGCTGATTTATAGCTCTAGCTGTGAAACAAAACTAGGGTTCACATCTTCAGGGGCAACCGATGCCCACTGTCCTTCATGGCAGATGAATGAAATACCTTGTGACTAATGGCCTTTGGCTTTTAACTCCAGGCTCTCCAAAACCTCCTGTTGGAAGTCAGGGTGGACAGTAATGAGCCCTGGCAGGGCTGGCTTTGCTCAGTGACACCAAAGGGAGAGTGTGTACTGCCTGCAGCTGGAGGGTAGGATGTGTGCTGATCTCTGCTAATCAGCACAAAGCCTTGTGAAGGGAAAAAAGGCTAGGATCTCTCTTGGGTTGTAAAGAACAACTGAAATAAAATGCCTTGTTTGATGTTTAGTCTTATGACTTTCATCCTTACTTTTTTTAAAAAAGGACATCTTGATTAATGACACCTTTTCTTATTGGGGCATTGGGTTCTCTTTAATTTTTGAGGGATAAACCACTTTGTTGCTGCAAGAGTAGCTAATGATAGCCTTCTAAATGGGGAAATTTCTGCAAATCATTCTTGATTTTCAGGAATGAATAAGCAGGCACCTCTGTGTGCGTTTCCTCTGGTGAAACAATGGACATCGCTCTGCTTTTCAGACTTGATTGAGCAAGGCAAGGGATTCTTTTCAGACAAGCTCTCCTGTATTGCCTTTCTCCTGTATTTATGCCAGCTTTTCTAGTCAATAAGTTTGAAACTAATTCCTAACATGCCTTGTGGAGGAACATGTTGTGCACATTCTGTGACTGTGATAACAAGAAGGGCTGAAGCAGCCCTTAAACATCACTGGGTGAGTGAAGGCAAGGGTTAATGCCTCATGCTGCTTCATCTGCTGAGTACAATTAGCATCATATAGCAGTGTTTCACTGCAGAGGAAAGGGCAGCATGGCATTTATTAAAGACTGCCCCTCACTGCTTGACATTTCAGCATCACTTGTGGCTGGATGCACAGCCTGGAAAATGGGGAGGAACAGAGTTCCTGGCTGGGTTAGCGCTGCTGGAGGACACGCACAGGCGAGGGAGGCTTCACTTGAGAAGAAGTGAGCACGAGGGACAGTGGTGTCCTATTTTCACCCATGATTCCTTTATGGAAAGGTTAAAGAAGAAAAACATGCACACTTGGGTGTGTAGGCTGCAGGCAATCCACCAGTGATGCCCTGCCTCTCACTTCCCAGTGACAATGCTTAATTAGAGCCTGCTGGGATGAGCCCTTCTGACTCTGAGGCATTTGTGGTTGGGCAGGACTTGTGGAGTTTGCTGCCAACGTACTTTATGGGGTTGGATTGATCCTGTTTTCGTTGTGGTTTTTCAACCCCCCTCATATACTTTTGAAGATTACCTTTTAATCTCAGAAAATTGGTTATTGAAGTAATTGCCTGAGGAATTACTGCTGGGGAATATGCGTTGGTTCCCATGAGCATTATGGTGCTGTTTGCAGGACAGAAGATCCAATTGAAATGAAAAAAATACTCTCTTGTATAAGTGCTTCTCATTCAGTCCTCTGACTCTGGGTATAATGATGTAAACATGCTCCTTCTGTTGATATGTGGGAAATACTAGTCATGGCTCAGAGTGCAGGTCAGGAGTGTGCACAACCTTCTCACGTTCATTATGAAGTCCAAAAGTAAGTGTTCTTCCTGGAAAATTGGGTTTATGACAATGTCAGATGAAGAAAAATTTACTAATGCAGGGATTGCCTTGAAAACTGCTGCAGAGCATAAAAGTGCTGGAGTGTTGTCGCTGTGAAGTTTGTCCTTCCTCCTGTATTGGCTGGATAAATCTCTGCTCAGGATAAGTACATTTTTGGACTAGTGCTTAGGTTGATTTCACCTGCTTCTTCATATAATGGGAGAGTGGAAAAGGTGAAGTATAAAAGCAAAACTTGCTTATTGTGTTCCTGACTAGTTGTTTGGGTTTTTTTAGATTTACTACTATTCTGTATTTCACAGGACACTGGGACTCTCATGTCCCTACTGTAGGTCAGGAAACTGAAGCAGAGAGTGATGGAATGGCTTTCCAAACAGTCAGACAAGAAATTTACTGAAGAGCTGGGAATAAAACCAATCTCTGGAGATTTATGGCTGCTAATACTTAACTTATTTAACAGAGACTGCCTGAAGGGAAGAAATTGCAAAAAATTAGATTCCACATTTAATATTAGCAAGCAGTTTATGAGTAAGGGTAGTTTAGTTTGTTGTTTGTTCCCCCTGTGCCCGGCATATTTTCTTTAATCTTTGGGAAGGAAGAATTTGGAATGAGAACAGGAAAATTCTGATCTTTTCAGGCAGGATGGATGAAGCTTGTGGGTGTCCTCTGTGTCTGCACCAGACCTGGCTGAGAAAAGACTGCATGACCAGCGTAGGATGACTTTTTTTTCCCACTCTTTCCCTTTCTAGTGTAGATCTTTGTACCTGTGCTAATTTGGGGTTAGATATGAATTGGTGATCTGGTTTTGTGCAAGTTGGTGTCGTGACACTGTTGGCCAGCCTTTTCTCCTCCCCTCTTCCTCGTGTCACGCAGTCTGTTCAGCGCTGGGGTGCCCAGGCATGGGCAGGATAGCTGGATCCTGCTGTGCAGGACAGTGTGGAAGCAAGAATCAGTTCCTGATGGAGGTATTTGCTTGTAGAGAGGCAGAGTAATGAAGTTCAAGGTTGCCAGGTCAGGAAACTCTGCAGGCTTTTGGTTTATTCCTTTTCTCATGTCAATGTTTGATCTTGGGTAAGGCCTTAAATCTCTTTCTGTCTCCGGTTCCTTCATGGAAAATGGGCTGTAACGCCTTTCTATGAGAGGTGAATTTCCAGGATTAGAAAGAGCATGAAAATGTTGCAGGTAACTTCCAAAGCCATAGTAAACAGCTTGTCACTTCACTTGCTCCAACATCTTCTGAGAGCAGCAGCATTCCAAGGCATGGCAGTAAATCCCTACCAGGTGTTCTGCATGTGGATTACAGTGAGTGCTTCCACATGGTTCCCTCACCTCCTGCCTTTGTGTCCCCCTCAAGGGAATGGTGGGGCACGAGAGAGGCCTTTCCAGGTTGCATCATCCCCGCTGGTCTGAAGGTACGGTTTCAGCAGGATGTGGTGAACCAAGGGGTAGTTTAAGAAAGCTGAGACCTGTGCTCCCCTTTCTGCGTGAGCAAAAGTGTTGCTCTCTGTGATGCCTGTGGGGCCATTTTGTGGGAGGACACGTTCAATATTTTAAATGAAAAGAGAGTAACCTTTTCACCTCCTTAGCATGTTTTATCTGTATACCATGGAGGAGCTGCCTCAAATTTTAACTCAGCAATGGGGTGATGGGCTGGGACAGTCTAAGACATTTCAGGAGTGTCCAGAAATAATTGCTACTTCATACCTGTTGAGTGGCCTTTGTGAAACAAAAAGGATGGTTTTGCCATGGGCAGGTGTCCATATAATGACAGCTTTGAGATTCAGAAAGCAGTTTGAATGTCTGAGACTAGTGAGGGAGTGCCAAAGAAGCAGAGCTGCTCACCTTGTCCAGGAGAGAGTGGGCAGAGGAGTAGCTCTGTCACACCCAAGCTGGGATCTGCAAGGGCAGGTCTGGGAGGGTGTAGGGAGAGACTAATGCTGGGGCTGCTCCTCATGCTGGGTCTTGTGTGTGCCTCTAAGACTCAAGAGCTGTCATGTTAACACCTTTTCTCATAATTCACTTCGGAAGCAAACTGCTTCTTAGCTGCTTCAGCAATTTCCACACCTGAAGCCAAGCTCTCAGCTTCAGTAATCCCTTGGGTCACACCTCTAAGAGGACCCTACATACCAAATCACAAAAGCAGTGGAAATGGAGCAGTTGTGCCTGCGAACAAAGAAGTCAAATGCTGGTGTTTTTAAGTGAAGTGTCTCCTGCATTGCTCTGAGCCATTTCCACTGTCTTGATTTTGACTGTGTTTTATCCCTGAACTTTTTTTTTTTTTTTTTGAGGGCTCATATCAAAGGAATATTGACTGAGGAGAGAGGCTACAGCCACTTGCCAGCTGTGTCCGGTGTGGCCAACATCTGGCCACTAGTTCTTGTAACAGTATGTGGAGTTGCTGCTTAGCCACTGATGGAGGCACAATTGCTTTTAGCCCTCCAGTGCAAGTTAATGCAGTTTAAGTGTCTAGCTAACTAAACTGACAGGCTAAATTAGACTTTTATCATCAAATCTTTTTATCCCAGAGGCAGTGCACTGAAACAATATATTCTAAATATAGGCTCCAGTGTGTTTTTACCATTTAAAAAAATGCCATCAGCGGAATGTCTCTCTAATCTGTGAGGAGGATGATATTGTGATCTTATAAGGCATTTGCATTTCTTCCTGCTGAACCTGAAACCTTGTTAAATCTCGTGTTAGTCTGATGATCACACTGGCTTAGCTCGAATGGAAGGAAAGGAGCATCAAGAGCTAGACCAGACTGCTGCCATCCTGTCCCTCCCAGCACTGCCAGAGCATCCCTGCTGGTTTGCTATGGCTGGTGGCTTGGGACAAGGGAACTCTACAGCCAACTTCTCCTCTGCTGTGCTGCCCTCAGATCTCTGAGAACACATAGGAGCCTGCTATTGATTCAAGCAACACAGGACTCTGAAGTCATCTGAACCTTGTATTGTGGTATCAAAAACCTCTTGTTTGGTTTTGGGAGGTTTTGTTTTCTTTTTCCTCTCAAATGGCAGTCTCTTAAAAGCATGAGCACTTTGTCCTAGCATTATAATGGCACAAAAATGCCTGTTGGGTTTTAGCTGCAGCTTCCCCAGCGCTGCTGAGGACAGTTTGGCAGCAGTGAGGTGTGTGAGGTGAAGCAGTGCTTCAGTGAAAGTTGAGAGAGTGATTTAGAAGCAGTGTGACAGAGCTCAGAGGCCTTGCTGATGTCCAGGACTTCAGTCTCAGCTGTCAGGAAAGGAGGGATGAGCTCTGCTGGCCCTGGTTCGTGCCCCTCCACCCCCCGCCACACTGATGCTGTCAGCAGCCCTGGCACCCAGCTGGAGAGAGCCAAGGAGGACTGAGTCAGTGGGAGAGGAAGGTTAGGTCATGCTTAAAGGATTAGGATGTTTAGTGGAGCACATGAAAATGCCTGTGTCTTACTGCAATCCAAGCCTGGTGCGTTCATTTAAGGACTTTGCTGAGAAACTGTTTAGTCACAGCGCTGGTCTGCTAACTGAAGAATGCAAGAATAGCCACTTTACAAGAAAATTTAAAACGAAAATATATGAGTGCAATGCACAAGAGGAATATACTTTCCTATATTAAATTCCTTGCTCCCTGTAAAGATGTGCCAGTCTCTTCAGAGCAGCGTTTTTGTGCATGTTGGTATTACTTTGTTAGGTCATTTTGGTCGTGATGAATTTGTTATTTTGGAAAATGTGCAACGCTTGGTGAAGCCACGGAAAACATCTCATATTTTGAATCAGATAAGCAGAAGGAACTAGGAGCTGAACTGGTGCTCAAGCTTTGTAATTAAATTCAGATTGACAGTGCAGAAACATGAACAAAAATGCGATTGACTTTTAGTGCTAATTAATCTTCTGATGCATATTAACATATCCTGATTAGTTTAATGTTGATGAGAGATATTGATAATTAAAAGGAAATTGCTAGGAACAAAATATGAAAACGTGGAATTTTCACATAGGGGCAGGAAAATCCCAGTGTTCCATGGTGCCATCTGAAAACTGCTTGCAAAGGTACTTGGAGCTTGTCCGTGACCTGGCCAGCTCTCCCGATGAGGAATGCTTTTCCAAAAAAATTAAGAGGCATATTTAAACTCCTGTAGCAAATTAAGTTTCACACAGCTCTTCAGAGAAGCTGCAGCCTGCACTTCTAAAGGTAAAACTGCTGTCCTGTACAGATTAAACTCCCCCAAATCACAAAATGAGGGAGAGGAAGGGGAAGGAGGAATGAGGGTTGGGGCTGGAGGCTGAGCAGAGGTGGGGGCTGAGCAGAGGTGGAGGCCGAGCAGGAGACTTCTCATGCAGCTGATTCTGTTGTCTCTGTGGACCTGTCTGTAGGGTGGGTCACTTGGTTAAAGCATTTCTTGTCTCATGCTCTCTTCTGCCTGTTTTTTTCCCTGCATGTCATTTGGGTATGAGATTTAAAGAGCAGCTGGTCACTGCCAGAAGAAGCCAAGGTCGCTGCTGAGTGTGGAAGGCGGTAAAGGAATACGAATAAATTGCCATGTTGAATCAGATCTGTCATCTCTGCAGTCCAGCAGTTTCCACCAGTGACCAGTATCTGAAAAAAGGCATTGGGAAGGTGCAGGATTAAGCTACCAGCACAAGGTAGCAATCCTTCCAGACTAGAGACCAGCTTAAGCCCCAATGCCTGAAACTTTAACAACTTTGCCTTCCTTGTAGCAATGTACTATGGTTTATTCTTTATATTTTTATTGAAATACTTGTATCTTCCTTTTTTTTTTTTTTTTTAATCTGCTAGGCATTTGAGAAAAGCAAATTTGTTGTCGCTCCAGAAATGTTCATAACTTTAATTCCAAGCTGGATATAAAATGTTAATTGCTTTACTGCAAATCCGTAACTGACATCTTGACTCTTCTTCAGTTGAAGGATTTGTGTTTAAACATTCACCTGAAGCTAACATTTCTGTTTCATTACAGTTATAGTTCTAGTGTCCACAATTCATTTTCAGTTACAGATAACTGGCAGGATTGACATATTGATCTTAAACTTTTTTTTTTTTAAGTCTCTCTTTGCTTTTTGTTGTCATACCACATTTGTGGAATAAGCAGAGAAACATTCTCAAAATTCAATATCAATAGCAAGAAACATCTGCAAAGGGACTTGTGATTTTTATATCACCATCACGGGCAAAACAGCCTCAAAGTGGGGATGTTAATTAAATTTATTACTAACAGGATCAGAGCAGGAGACTGAGAAGTAAAATGATCTTAAAAACACCTTCTTCCCACCCCTCCTTCCTTCCAAGTTCTACCTCCTCCCTCCAGTGGTGCAGGGAGACAGGGAACGGGGGTTATGGTTATTGTTGTTTCTGCAGCTGTCAGGGAGAGAACTTGAGATTTATTTTAAGACCCCATTGACTGAAGATTAAAACTGTAGAAATTGTTTGATTTTTTAGCAATGAGATTTTCTGAGCTGTGATAGCACAGTGTTTTCTACATGCTTTGAGTCTGCTGATGTAAGAAATGGTGCAAACACAAAAGCTGATTTAATGGCATTTTGGTGAATGACACTAGTTTTGGTAAACCTTTATCAGCTCATTATGGTAGATTTCCCATGGATAATTGGCTTTTGGGCAGCATTCCCTAGTGGTTTTGGGGGAGGAGAGGAGAAGGACCCCATGGACTGGTGTGGCTGGTGGGGGATGGCAGCTTGATACTGCTTTTGCCCTGACCTTGGGAAATCTGGAAGATAAGAACGTTGATAGTCACTTGATATTGTGTTTTAGGTAATGTTAAAGCAAAAGTGGATGGGTAGATGCTGGACTTGGGGATGTGTGAAGGTTTAGGAGTTTCATGCATAGCAGTAAAAAGTCAGTTTTCCTTTTAACAGCTTGATTTAAAACAGGTCCGAGCTGTAGCCATGGCAAGTAATTGCATTGCCCTGTAATTTTGCACAATTTTGTTAAAAGTTTCCTGTTCTACGTAGTCTGTTGTGATGGAAGTCTCAAAAACAGTGAATGGTTGACAGCAGACCATGGAATTAACAACATACCTTCAAGCCTCTGAACAAAAATATGTTCTCTTTTATGAAAACTTGTAAACTGACAAAAACCCATCAGGTAAGGGTAGGATTTTAAATACAGAATTTATTGTTGTAGGATTTTGTTGAGGCAAAAAAAATGCATAAACCTGCGAAAAATAAAGAGATATTTTACATGGGTAACTCAATGTTAATAACTCTTCCAAATTTACATTAAGTATTCCACATCAAGGCTTAAGGCAATCCCCAACTCTGGGAGATTGAGTGGATTCTTGCACCTTTCTCTGAAGCATCTGGCATTAGACTGTGTAGGAGACAGGATATTGGATTTAAAAAAGCGCCCAGTCTCATCCGCTGTGGCAGTTTCTGTGTTAAAATACTCCCTGTCAATTGTGACTTGGGCAAAATGATGACACTCTCTTTCTCAGCTGTTAGAGGAACCTGAGGCCCAACCTCTGCCTCAGAAGTTTTAAGAGCAAATGAGTCATTATTCCCAAGAATCCTTCCCTTAGTGGCGTTCCTGAGCTCCTCGGTGGAATCATGCCCGGACCCTGTGGTCTGGCTGATCAGCTGTGGCTTTGAGTGTGCTGGGCTTCCATGTGCTTGTTGGCATCCTGCAGGCAAGCAAAGGGTGCCACTTCACTGGGCAAAGAGGTGCCCAGAGTCCCTTCCTCCGTGCCAGCAATTTGTCATACATGCTGGTCTGTAAAGGGTGGATCTTGATTTGTTATGGGGGAAAAAAAGATAGTGTATTTGAGAAGCTGGCATGATTTTTGTTATCCCTTTAACATTTATGGAGATCTTGGGTATTAGGCTTTTAAGCTGCTTTGTTGAAACTCATTTGACAAGGACTTGCACAGATGGTGCTTTACTTTCTGTCGGAAATGTGTTGCTTTTTATTTCCCTTGGGTCATCTTGGTGAATCTGGCTAGAATTTCTTCAATGGACATTTGCTTATCTGAAATAAAATTTAGTCTGATGGGGCAATATCTGGGTGTCTTTAAACATAGACAGAGCTAGCATATTTGATCAGCTGTTTCAGCCCTGGTATAGACAGTAGTTTCTGTGCTATTAATATGCCTGCTCTAATATACAGAAGTAATAAAATACTGAAATCTGTTTCTCTTCAAAGCAGACTTTTTTTTTTCCTGCACTGACAGTATTTTTTCTGAAGAGCTGTCAAAAGATGATCAATTGAAAATGCATGATTAGACAAGGAGTTTGAGATGCAGCTCTGTCCTTGACCTGGCCTGATATTAATGCTGGCCATGAAAACTTGCCACATGGGCAGTGGCATCCCAAAACATCTCGTGGCACCTGAAAGCTCCAAATAGGCCTTGGGTTGGATTGTGACGAATGCATGTGCAGCACTTGAAAGATGTCATTTGTAATCTCATTGATTTTGGCCCATCTGCCAGGCAGTGTGTTACAAATAAAACTGCTGAAAGTGGTCAGCTCTGCTCTACATCTGCCAGGGGCTGTGGGAAGGAGCTCGCCCATGGCTGTCCCCGCAGCAGGGTTCCCCACATGTGGGCTGCTGCGGGGACCGTCACCTACAAGTGTTTCCAGCAAAATAAAAACCCCCAAAAAAGAAGCCAGGAGAAGGCAAAATAACGGCAATGTCAGGTCTAGGCAGAGCCAGACTGTGCTGAAGGTGTTGGATCTGTGACCTGGCTCTAAGTGCCTTTGCTGGCACGCTGCTGGAGATGACATCTCGGAGCAGGGAGCGCAGCCGGCCGCGGGAGCGTCCGCTGACCTACTTCAGCCAGCGTGACCCCGCGGGCTTAGCCTGGTTCTGGAGCAGCCCTGCTGACCCCAGGTGGGAGGGGGCTGTAATCCTCAGCCATGAGCAGCTGCAGGGAGCTGTGTCAGGGCGAGTAAGCGTGGAACAGGCTGCTAATACCGAATGTGTTCACAGGGATTCCGGTTTTGCAGAAGCGAGTCTGACCCTGCCGTAGAGAACACGCGCGTGCAGCAGTGTCTGGTCATCTTGCTGTCATCTGGTTGAAAACCAGTCTTGTTTTAACAGTCAGTACATCGCTGTTCCCTCCCACAAAGGTTCTATGTGAGCATTCTGTGCATCACAAAACACCTTGGATTTTGGATAATGGATAATTCCGGTGCTGCGGTTTATTTTCACGAGCCCAGTGTTGGCCACTTAATAGCATTTGGAGGTCTGATCCCAGAAGAGGAGAGTGTAGGAAAAGGTTACATTCCTTTGCATCAAAGAAATGTATGAGGGCAAATATTTTCAACTATTAAAAACTGAAGTTACTTATGCAAACTTCTAGGTTTACTAATAAAAGATGTGTTCTCTCTGACTGTCCTCTAGGCTTTTGGACAGGCCCATACCAACCACAAGAAGGTAGCAGCAGATGGAGAGAGCAGAGAGGAGACCTTGATCCAGGAATCAGCTACCAAAGAAGAATACTACATGAAGAAGGTTATGGAGTTGCAGACGGAACTGAAGCAGATCAGAAATGTCCTTGCCAACACACAGTCTGAAAACGAACGCCTTAATTCCGTCTCGCAGGAACTGAAGGAGGTGAGCGAAGGTGTGAAGGGGTGCACCACAGCTTGCATTGTTACACAAAAAAAGGAAAATTCTTGAGCTGAAAGGTGATTTGACAGACACGTGGCTGCTTGTTTTAGCAATGCTGGTACTGTGGATACTGCACATCAGTTCCCTCAGTCCCAGAACTGCTGCCTTAAAAAGCAGAGGAACCTGTTTAGGCCAAGCACAGGGATCCTTGGAGGTACTTTTTCTGCCTCACTCCCAGTGCAGATTTTCTTGCTGCAGAATATTTGTGGCATAATTTCCCTTTATATCAGTTTTTCCACCCTAACTTCTGAGAGTGTGGGATCATAGCAAACACTGAATTGCATAAAGAGACTGACAGTAAAGTTTACAGTCTTGTGTTTTCTCTCATGAAGTGACAGCTTTTACTTTTACGTAGGTTGCTTAACTTACTACCTCAAAGTAGCTTTGACCTTTTTTTTTGTTTTCCTATTGAAACCTCATATTTTTAAGGGGAAATAATCGCTAAGAAATTGACTTATAAAGTTTAATGACTTAAAAAATCTGTAGCTCAGCACAAGTCACTGTGGCACTGGTGCAGAAAAGATTGTTTTGAGAGCTCAAACCATTGCTTCAGTTCACAGTGGTAAAAGCTACAGAGACTGTAAACCACAGATGGATGGATTAAACAGTCAGCAATTATTACTCCTGAGCTTTCTTGCACCTTCCTTTGAAGCACTGGGGACTAGTCTGGTCTAGTCCTGAGCTAATTGACTGGGCTCCCCTGCCCTGAGGGGAGGTTATCCAAGAGTCTGAATCTCAACTTACTCCAAGTGAGCACAGCTGGAAGTGTCTCGTGTAATTTCTTCTTTGTATAGTAACAAATACATGGATAATATTTGGTGATAAAACAAGAGAGGAAATGTGGGCTACTTCTGTGGAGATGTGGTAGTTCCCTAGTGCCTCTCGTTGGGGTATGACAGAGAAGATTCCTGGTGCAAACTGTCACAGGTGATCAAAC
The DNA here is from genome assembly GCF_001604755.1 of Lepidothrix coronata. NCBI lineage: Eukaryota > Metazoa > Chordata > Aves > Passeriformes > Pipridae > Lepidothrix > Lepidothrix coronata. The sequence continues at coordinate 1,013,367 of NW_016690366.1, forward strand.
AGGCCAGTCAGCTTCTCCTTTAACTTCCTGGGTCCTGGCTGTGGGATAAGAGAACTGGAATCAGGCTTTGTCATTAGACAGGGAACCAGTTCCTGCAAACACACACAACTCTTGTCTACATTTCCTGACCTTTAAGACTGGCTTAACAGAAAACCTTCCCACCCCAGAGGCAGCCTGGTGTCTCTGAGGGATTCCAGACCCTGCTCAAAGAGTGCTGAGCAGCAGAGTTCCAGTCTGCTCCCAGTGCCACTGCAGCTGGAGGTGATGTTTCCTTCCAGATACTGCCACATTCCAGTCACCTTTGCTGGGAGCTACATTTTGCTTTATGCAGCCCTGAGATGAGCCCTTTGCAAGGTTTCAAAGTAGGTTTTGTCTTGTGCTTTGTCCTTCCACCTCCCCCATACAGCCTTTTGCACAAAGACCCCAGTGAGGATGGAAGAGTGCAGGAAGAGGAGAAGTGGGTGATGGCAGGTTTCTTGAGAAGATTCTGATTTTTTTTAAGCTTCTCTCTGTTGAAGGGGGGAAGAGGCATTTAGTCACTTGACTAGAAATAAAGGCTGATGATAATTTAACTGGCTGTGACTGATTCCAAACTTTGAATGGAAACTAAGCTCAGTTAAAGAAAAATAAAAATCAAAATATAATGTGATGAACAACTGGAACCATGCAGTTAGGGGTTCCTCTGCCTATTGCATTGTGTCATGGTGCTTGCTACATGTATTCATGCTCCTTTTTAGCCTCACTGTTTCTGCTCCTGCCAGTAAACTGGGGTGGGGCAAAGGGGCGAGAAGGAAAAAAGAAGTGGCATGAAAGCTTTAGTGTTAAAATGAAAACATCTGGACCAGTTGACCGTGTGTGGTTTGGGATTCTTTTCCTCTGAAGATGCCCCATTTGAGTGTTGCATTCTGTTTTGATTTGCCTTTCATAATTACTGGTAGGGAACAGTGAGGCAGGGTATGTGAACAGAACCTGTACTGGCCTCCTCATGGCCCACAAAACAGCCAAGCCAACGGGAGCAACTCGAGGGACTTGGCTTTTCTCATATGGTGCATCAGAAAGTGGTTCAAACAGTCACTGTTTCACCATTGCTGTCCAGTAAGTGGAAGCAGGAGGGTATGCACAGGCCTCTTGTGATAATGTATAGGTCAAAAAGTGAATTTAATTGGAAAGCTTTGTGTGAGAGAAGTCAAGGATAACATGTGGCTGTAGTAAGCTAGTTAGCAAGAAGAGCAGTGTGGTTTTCCTCAGTCCCTGGTGCCATGCTTAGCTTCAGCCTGTCTCCTGGTGAAAGCTTTATGTTGATATTAGTCCAAGGAGATACTGTGCTGGAAAAAAGGCTGCTGTAGTCTGAAAGTGTTGGGGATGAAGGTGGAATATGATCTACTGTTTTATACTGCAGAGTGGAAATTCCTTCCTTCATTTTTTTTCTGACTGCTGGTGAAAGAAAAATTACTGTAGCTCTCCTCCATCTTCTTGTAGAGAATGTTTGTGGACAGACCTAGTCTTTATTGTGTGTGTTTTGGAAGCCCTGTGTTAGTGCCTATCAAGAGCACTGACTTGCAGGATGTCTGGGGGAACAGGAGACTTTACTTCCATTGCAACCGTTCTGGATTTGATCCAAGCAAGTGGGAGGATGTGGAAAGTGCTTGTCTGTGTGTCCCTCTGGCCAGACAGAGGGCTCTTCCTGTCAAAACCTGAAGGAAGCAAAACAGAACCCCACAGGAAATACCCTACAGGAAATCAATTGAGGCTGAATCTCTGCTTTATTTTCAAGGAAGATTTACTTGTCAGGGCTGGCTGCAAACATTTTTATCTGCTGTTTTGTAGCTGTCTGACAGGATAGCTTTACTGTTGCTAGGACTTTTTTGAAAGAATCTGTTCAGTCCTTAGTAGTGGCACAAGGAGGGTGGTCGAGTTCCAGCTCCCCTTGAGATGCTCCTGGCAGCAGTGGTGGGTTGAAACAAGATGTTGGCCCACATCAGTTGGAAGCACATTGAAGCACATCATTCCTTTTGTGACCTCTCAGGACACTTGCACAGAAGCAAGGTGTTGTTTCTGGAAGGAGAAGAGTGGTATTTGGCACACCTGGGGTTGCTGTAGCAGACACAAGTGATTTTGATGCCTTCTGTTGAATTATCCAACTGTGGCCTGTCAAGGCAGGCCCACGGGGTGGTTACCAAGAACAAGTTTCAGTGCTGTTATTAACCAGCTCAGCAGCTCCTGTGTCCTGGAAGAGTCGCTGGAAGGAGAAATTGTTAATTGCTATTCCTTTTTAGTCTGCTGTTGTTTCTACTGTGTTTTAGTGGAACCAAAACAGATTTCACAGGGTGATCGGGCTGTGAAGTCATGAGGTGGCTGTGGCCAAAACAGAGAAGCTGAAAAATAAAGGAGGGATTCTTTACCAGGAAAGGAAAAGGTGTTCTGATTATGTAAACTAAGGAAGGAAATATACTCTAATGTGTGTGCTTTTATATATGTCAAGAGAAATAGCTGACATGACATGGTACAATACAATATTAAACGGCACGTTTTAAACCCCCTCAAGTTATCAGCACATATGCACAATTTTCTCCCTCCAAAGTTGTAAGATGGAAGCTGTTTTTCTGAGGTTTGTTCCAAAGAAACTTTCTTGTTCTTCACTAACATCTAACAGGCTTTATCAAGAGAGTCTAGACCTGAAGGATAACAGGCACCATGCAGTTACCTGGCCTGCTGTGTGCAGGGGACTCTCTCCCTCTTTTTTTTTTTTCTGAACACAGACATACAATTGTTTATCATGGGGGGTTCTTTCTTTGTTTTTAACTGTAGAAAAATGGATACCCAGCACACAGACCTCTGTTAAGATCTATCAGTTTTACCCCTCCATCCTATTCTCTAAACCATGTCTCTAAGCACCACACCCACATGTTTTTTGAACACTTCCAGAGGCTGTGATTTCACCACTGCCCTGGGCAGCCTATTCCAATGTCTGACCAGCCTTTCAATGAAGAAAATTTTCATAGTATTCAATCTAGACCTCTCCTGGCACAACTTGACACCATTTCATCATGTCCTGATGCTTGTTATCTGGGAGAGGAGCCTGACCCCTACACAGCTATGACCTCCTGTCAGGGAGTTGTAGAGAGTGAGAAGGTCCCCCCTGAGCCTCCTTTTTGCCAGGCAGAGCCCCCCCAGCTCCCTCAGCCACTCCTGATCAGACCTGTGCTCCAGACCCCTTCCCAGCTCCCTTCCCTTCTCTGGACACACTCCAGCTCCTCAAAGTCCTTATTGTCATGAGGAGCCCAAGCTGAACACAAGTTTCAAGTGGAAGCAGGTCATCAGTCACTGGAAGCATGAGATGTGCTGTTTTAAGTCAGGCCACTGGACCATGGCTGCCTTCCACATGCCTTCCACAAAATAATTGCTAGTAGTCATCTCTCCACATCCTTGGACATGGAATCTGCAGGTCCTTGTATCAGCTTTCTGGGCCTTGCAGTTAAAATACTGCAAACAGAGGTGGGAGAGGTATTGCTGGGGCGGGGGCTGGGACACAGTCTGTCCACAATATCTGACTGTTTAATTGCTAACAAGTATTTATTTTTTGGAGCCAGTGTTTTCTCCATGGTAGGCCGTTAAGTTGTTTGTTAGACCTACCCTTCTCAGAGTGCTGATGGCTGAGAGTTCTTCTATAAACTGGTAACCCAACTGCTAAAGTTCTCTAGGTTTCCTCAACATCGTCAGGGGAGGAAGAGTGTTCCTAAAGTTACGATTACAGGTCTCTCTCCCACGAGGATTTATAGCTAAGATACTGAATAGTCCTTTGTATTGCTTTCTGTTCCTCCCCCTTGAACACACTGATAACCCATCCAGGAACACGCCCAGCAGCTCTCCCCTGCAACCCAGTTGAGAAAAGCCTCCATGTTCTGCATTCCCTAAAAGTGCTATCAGGAGCCATGCTTAAAGAAGGCATGGGGTTTGTTCCAGCAGAGAATATATGGAAGCAACACTTTATTGTGCTGTAAATTGCACACTGTGCACTACAGGTAAGTGGCCAAAAGTGTTTTCAAATAGTTTATTATAGTATATTCTAGATTTGAAGCCCTCTGGTTCAGGAAGTCTGACCTGTAGTTCTGTATCAAATCAGGAGGACTCTTCCCTTTTTAAATAAATGGAGGAAAGGGAGGATACATTTTTCGATTGAACAAAAATCATATTAAATTCTCAATGTTATTTCTGTGATATTTCTGGATACATTGCAAACGTCAAAGAAACTTGAGGTAATCTTAATCATCCAGCAGAAATATGCTTGGAGAGTACTTCTGTACACATTCACATGATGTGGAGTAAACCACTGTTCCCATTCTGAATAGTGTCTAATCTGTAATGCTACATATAAAGGTGAATAGCTTAGAGAAAGGGAACTGTTGAAAGATTTATTGTCATTCATGATAAGAATCTTACAGAAGAAAGGAAGAAAAAATTACTTGATCTCTAGAGATGTTCCTTCCAAGCAAAAAAAAAAGATAGCAGCAGAGCAGCTTTTGGAAGCTGAAGTGGGAAGACTGGAAAAAGAGGTCAGAGATGTGAATGGCATTAAAATGGTGTCAGATGCATGAAGTGAGGAAAAGACATGTTTTTCGTGGAGAATATGACTTGGAGTAAGGGGAAGGAAGATGACTTTAGTGGTAATATTTGAATTAGTAGTGAAGGAGGCTGAAAAGCTCTGGAAGTTGATGGTAGAATTGGCTGCTGTGGAGTGATGGAGCTTGGAGTTTTGGCAGTGTGAGAGTTTTGATTGTGCTGAAGGGAGGTGTGAATAAAGGCTTTTCTAGAAACCTTGTCTCTGGAGGTGTAGGATCCCCATGGAGGCAGAATGAGTTGTGAGAGAAACTCATCATGGTCACCAAAGAAACAGGAGCAGGGTTGTTGACCTAGAGAAAGAGGCGAGAAGAAAGTGGAGGGTCGGGGTGGGATGTTGGCAAAGAGCAAGGAGCTCCTGTCTAAGGAGCTAAAACAAAAATAGTAATGTCTTTGTTGCAGAATATGGTGAGCTTTGCTAGAACACCCCTGTAGCAGAACTTTGTGGGTGGCTTTATGCTTCAGCCTGGGGTACCAGAGGAAGCTGCCTGAGGGCCAGGACTCGGGTGCAGTCTGGAGGCAGCAGAGCAGGAGAGGTGGATATAGAGGCAGGTGAATCAAGTTGTTGGGAAAAAATACAAGCAAGATGAACTTGTAAGAGAGCTGACTGCTTTAAATAAACTTTTATAAATAAACCAGGTTGTGGGCTGGTGAGGCATGGAGAAAAGGGCATTTTGTTTAAAAGAAAAAAAAGTGTGCCAAGGGGGTCACTCTGCCGGGTCGTGTTGGGGCTGTCTGTGGGAGTCTCCTGCCAGTCCCTGGAGCTGGAGGGGACAGGCTGCAGGAGGCAGGTGCATTTACACATTGTCCTTTTTGCCCTGAAATGTCACAGAAATGGATGTATTTAGCAGCCCTGAATTTGAGAGGAAAGCAGCAGTGTGACACAGCTTACAGTGTAACACTCAGCAGATAAAAATGGTTCTCCCCCGTTTCTCCTTGTTCAGGGATTCCATGGCAGTCCTTATCTTCTAATGGAAAAGCCTCTGAGCACACAGGCTCTTGCAGAACCGATTACCTGTGGGTTTTTTGTTACCTTTTGGGCCTTCTGGGCCTACATGTAATGCACAGCAGTGTGGAAGATATTTCTTGGTTCATTGCTGGTTATTTTTAACTATGTGTACAGAAGCCTATAATAAAAATAATAATGCTAAAATACACTGGAAGTTATATCTGAACTGAGCAGCATGGCTGGAATTCAGCTGCTGGACGTGCTCCAAATGTAAAAGTGGTTCTGTCTCTAAAAGCTGGACAGCAATGACCCTGGTTCTTGAAGGTGCTGAGCCCATCACAGTTAGTGTGCAGGGTTGGATTTCTTGTCCGCTGATGTGCTGAAAGAGTTAGAAGGGTCACAGTGTGAATAGGTGGGGTTTGGTTTGGGTTTGTTTTTTTTTTTTTTTGCAAAAACCTGCCCTCTGTGCAGTGCCAGAAGTTCAAAGGCAGTTGCTCATGGTGTGATAGCTGTGTGCTGGCTCAGCACACTGGCGATGGCTGCGGGTGGCAGCTGCTGCTCTCTCACTCCCTTTTTATTTGCAGTGAAGTTGGGTTTTATTCCTTTTTGGTAGTGGTTCATTTTTTAAATTTTTTTTCCTTTAGCAAGAGCATAGTATGTCCATGAAAAGGCAGTACTCTGTGTAGTTTGTAGCCATTTGAAGCATAATAGAAACCCATTCTGAAGAAGACAAATTGTCGTAGAAACCTGAGTTGATGTGCTTTGCACGTACTGAAGGAGGCATCTGTTCATGATTTCTCTATTGTTGTTGTGCAGTGATATATTCCAAGGAAAGATGTTAACAGCAGTGTTTCCCTTGATGTGGTGGCTGCTGCCTGGAAACTCAGTGTCCAAAATGAACTAATGCTGACAACAGGGACATTGAAAGTCACCATTTGAACACTGCGTATTTTCAGATTTTAAAGAAATATTAAAATAAACTCTTGCTCTTCTGACATTATAACACTCTAAATGTGATCCTCCAAGTTTCAATTAGCAGTTAAGATTCCCAGTCCTCCACTGTTTGGGAATTGACCTGGCAGCACACTTGCTGGGGGAGCTTTTCATAGCTGTGTTATAACAAAGTCGCTGGGCATCTGTGGGTGCCACAGTGAAGGCAGGATGAGTCTGTCTCTTCAGTCACAGCTCCTGGTGACCTTCATGATGACCTTTGGTCTGCCCAGGGTTTCTGAGGGTGTGAGCAGTGGAGAGAGAAAGCCTCTTGTAATCTTCTAACAGATGTAAAATCAATCTGCGCAGTTGAGGGGAGCTGGAGACACACTAATGAGTGAAACAATGGCTTAAAGTCGCTGTGCAAAGTGTTAATTAAAGAGGTTTGTGTCCTGTTTGGTGTGTGTGTGGTTCTCCCCCCCCCACCCCGTGACTGAAAACTTCCTCTCTGCTGGCAGTGGGATTTTAGGATGCAGAAGCAGGAGGTTGCTTTGTTTCTCCTGTGCTTGGCACTGCTGCCACTCAAGGAGGCGATCCTTGGCAATCCATCCAGGAAGGGTTTGTTTGGGTCAGATTGGCATTTTTTGAAAATAGGAAAGAGCATGTACCACAGTGTGCCTCAGAGCTGTGCTGTGCTTGGCAAAATCCGTCCTTTGTTTCATCTTGTGTGCAGATGGACTAGTTCAGAGCTGCCCCAAGATTTATTTTCAGGTAACATTTGGAAGGTTTTAAGAATGTGGCTGGTGACAAAATACCTCTTGGGCAGAAGCACAAAGAGCCAGCCCAGGGACGTGCCTATAGTGTCACAAATAGCAATGCTCTGCTGTTGCTGCCCTTGTGACTCTATCAAAATCCATTCTTTTTTTTTTTTAACCTTATGGTTTGGTTTTCAAGTTTGGTTTTGATTTGATAATGCTCTTTAGCCTTTTTTTGTTTTGTTTTTTAGGTGAAATAAATTGGGGTTGGTAACAAGATCAACTCTCCCTCCATAGCAGATGGAAGGGGTCCAGATTTTTTAATTGGCACTGCTTAGAATGATCTCCCTTTTTTTCATTAGTCAGTGGAGCTACTCATTAACCCCTGCTACTTGTTAGCATTTGATTGCTCAGAGGGAGGTGTCTGCTGCTCTAAAGTTGAGCAGATGGGAGCAGCCCAGAGAAATTGGTGCTGAGTGGACCAGAGCTACCTGTGTGTCAGACTGACTCTGCTCTGAGCTGTTCCTAATGCAGCCAGAACTGAAGGGAAATACTGAGCCAAATAACGCGATCCCAACTGCTGTGTGGGGTAACTCAGCTTAGGGAGCCAGAGAGATGACCTTGGTTTTTCTTACCAACATTATCCTGACCCTCCATTGCTGTGGAGATTGAAAAGACAACTGATTGCAACCTCATGAGTAACTAGTTTTGATCTGGAGTTTGAGACTCTCTGAGGAGGTTCGTGGTGTTACAGTTGTGTGGCCACTGTGAAAATCGTGAGCAGCTCCAGGAGCGATGTTTGTCGGGACAACTTATGGCTAACTAGCAATATATAGATAGCCATGTCAGCACAACTACTTCCAACAACAGAATGGCACCACTTCTGCTGTTGTGATAAAATCTGGAACTTGCCCTTTTTGTGTCTTAATGATGGCAGAGTATGTTCCCGTGGTTATTCTAGCAGAGCTGTTTGATGTTCCCAGTGTCCCAGGCATTTGAGTTCAGAGGAGCAAAAGCTCTCGTGGCAGGAAAAGCCAGTGTGGGGTCAGTGAAGATGGCCTTTCTCATGGCAAAGGGACTCTTCCGTTTCTGCTGCTGCCAGTTTTGCCTACCTGCAGGTTTTTATACAGTGTAATTTTAACGTCATTAATCAAAACAGTTCTTAGGAAGATAATCCATTCTATAAGAAAGAGGGCAGTGTGTTACTCTTATATGGACAAAGACTTTTTTTTGTGTGTGTGTGTGTTTTGGGGCACATAACAGGCACAGACCAGCACTTTGTGAGTGGACAGACCAGTATCTTACTAATGCCTGGTATGCAGCTTCACTGGGCTGTATTCTGCTTGCAGAGCTTGGCTGCTTCCTGCAAGGAAGGGGATGCTGTGGCTTAATTATATTCAGCACAACTGATCCTGTGGTGGTTTGGGCTTTTCGAAACCTCTCGTAGCTGTAAGATAACAGTCGAGAGGCAAAGGAAATCTCTGGAAACAGTGTTTAGTCATTATTTGATGGAGATCCAGTTGCTGTGTCCCCACATCATCTTGTTTCTGTAGAATACAGGCTGGACGTAACACCCTGGCTGAAGTACAGCTGCAAAAAGGGAAGGAGCTTCCAGCATTTAGTCATAGTACATATGAAGTAATTGTATTAAGTCATCAGAAAGTTATTACAGTCTGTCATGCTGAGTAGTAAACAAGGCTGTTGAAAGAAAGTCTAGGTCCTGCTCCTGTTGTAACCTACAGTTTGTCTGCTGGAGAACAGAACTGCAGGCTGTGGAACAGCAGTGCTGGGGTTACACCCACACTGATCTCCCTTTCTGTCCCTTTTCACTTGATCTTTTACTCTCACTGGGGGTTCTCCCTCCAGCTCAGTGTAAGTTATACACAGCAACTGCTTTAAAATAGTTTGCACCAGAGACATTGCAATTTGCACAGTCCAATAGTGTGCAAGTTGGGTTGTTGTGTGTGAAGAGTTAATAGAAAACATTGCTGTTGGATTAGAAAAACACAATTTTGGATTAGGAATGCTGAGTGGTCCCAGTTGGGCAGCATGAACCTGACAGCAATGGTGTCTGTAGCTGGTCCTTCAGCCAGTCAGAAGATGACCCTGGCTGAAGTTGGCTGTTGGTGTGAGCAAAGACTGATAGAACTGTACCATTAGCAGATCCTGCTCAGATAGAGAGTGAAGATGATGGTTTTTATCCAGGATCACAGGACAGAGCTCACTGCATCCCTCACTTGTGTGGTTTCTCTTAGATGACGAGTGCTCGGTGTTTGTGAGCGCCCCAGGCAGCAGAGGGCAAGTGGGTGTTCCTGTGAGTTGTACTGGGATGGGTGTCACTTTGTGATTTGTACCAAGTGCCTCTTGTTCTTTGGAGCTGCCAGGCATTTTCTTCACCCCTGCTGTGCTCCACCAGGAATGCTATGCCTGTACAGGGAAAATACTTTTTTTTTTTTTTTTTAACCAGCTTCCATATGATACTCTTCAGTATTAGAGTATTTTCCTTTATTCCATGGATTTTTCTAGAAAGAAGTACCTCTTCCATAGTCTAAATGTAAGCAAAATGTTTCATAAGCCTCTGTTACATATAAAGTGGTATCATAGGTGTCATTAATTTAGATAGAGAACTCCTTTGGAAGTCAGTTCATTAAAATTGTCTGAAGTAGTAGTGGAGCTGTAAGGCAGTGGCTTTGAGATGATTGTATCTCAGTAGGATTGGGAAGTGTAAGATAGGCACATTCCACATTCTGGAGGTGTGGCACCTTGTGAAAATAGGACACTAATGCTGGGAAGATAAATCCAGCCAAAGCTTTCATCTCATGCTTTATATGTAAATTAGTTCTGGCCAAATTAAGTCAGTAGGAGACTTCTAATCTTTGATAGCTGTACTAACTTCGGCTTTTTGTCAATATTATTTTAATTGTAAATTCTTTTAAGTCTGACAGCTTTGTGGTATCTAATGCTGAAGTCCCATGAACTTGCAGCTAGTGTTAAATCTGGCCAAGAAAAACTGTCACCACTGGAAACAGTTAATGGAAGCTTTAAAATAGGCCTTTAATATTAGAGTAATAAAATAAAGGAGCCTTCAACAGCCCTTGTAACAGAGAAGGGCAGGCTTTAATTTACAAGACAAACTTGTATTTATGATTATTGAAAATAGGTGGTTTGTGGACGTTTCTGATGACTCAGGCTGAGCGGGGATTTGACAGGGGACAGAACAGACTTGAATTCTTCAGCAGTTTCGGACTGCAGGCAGGAGGCATGGAGCACAGTGTGGAGCAGTTGTTCTATAGAATCACTGAAGTGGGAGTTTTTTGAACAGTAATTATCACAGATTAACAGAAGGATGTTAAAATAAAAACAAAACAAAGCAGAAGTAGCAGCAAAAAGACTGGGGAGAGAAGCACTGAGAAGTTATCGGTCTGTTAGACAAGTGATTTATGGAAACACTATAATGTTAGCCCAGGTTTAGCTTGATTAGGAAAAAGTGAGACTGTTCAGGACATTGACTGCTATGATGACAAGGGCAGGTCCTTTGGAATTTGATTCCCTGCTGCTCCTTCACCAGGCTCACCCATTTTCCAGAAGGGGAAGTGGGTCAGTTCTGAGTTCGCTACCAAAGTGTCGCAGTGGATTGCATGTGTTGGAGTCTCCTAAGACACCTAGTGCATCAGAAGAATCTAATTTTGGTTCAGGAAATGAAACCCCAAGAGCTTTCAAGGGTCTGAAATGAATTGCAGCACATTACTGGTTTGAAGTTTGCTTTGTGATCTCTCTTTCTGTAACTCCTCTGAATCACCACGGCTTCCCTGGGCAGAGCCTCACCACTTCACTGGGATGAGTTTCGTTGCTGTTTGCTGTTAAGAAGTGCAGACACAGGGGTGAATGATTCTGGTTATTAACTTTTTAATAAGCAGCCTCAATCTGAAGTATAAATAAATCTGTTTGATGTAACTACATGCTTTTTTTTAAAGTAAATGTGACTTAGAGCTACTAATTGAAATACCTCTTTGGCGTGACTTTTCTTCCTGTGCGTGTGGGCTGTAGACAAGCCCACAAAGGAGGCAGTGACAGCTCCGTGTGTAAGTATGGCTAGTTTGGTGTTCATTTTGTTTTCTGGAAGCATGTTTAACCTTTCCTTGCTGGTTTGCATCCATAGGGAGAACTTGCTGCAGTCAGAGCTTGAGTTCAGAGGTTTATCAGAGTTCAGCTATCCCCCAGGGAACAACATCCCCATGTCCTCCCAAACCTGGGGGAATGACAGGCCATTGAATGCAGAGGGCTGTTGTAATCCTAAAAGCTTATTTGGCAGGCCTTGGAAGGGTTAAATGTTTTTCATTGTGGCAGGGAAGGACATGGAAAGCTGCCAAGCATTTAGATTTGAGATTTGAAAAGCAGCTGGAGTTTCACTGCTCTAAGCAAGCAGTCCCGTGCAGGAGGGGAAGGCTGAGTAGCAGTGTTACACAGTGCCATTCATAACACTGTTGTTAGGCTGGGTCAGCATTTTCCACCCAGACTCCCATGATCAGCCAAGGCTGAGGTGCCCAGCACAGGCCCACTTGCTGCCTGAAGCTCCAGGAGGACACACCCAGGTCTCTGAAGGAGAAGGATGGCTGGAAATGCACAGAGGGAATGGGCTCCCCTCTCGTGCTCCTGCAGCTCAAAAATGGCTCAGTTTTATAGGTGATGAGATCACCGTTTGGAAATGAAACCAGTAACAATAACTGACTTATTCCAGTTTTAAATTGAGTTATTTCAGATGGATTTAAACAGTCATCCTCTGATCTGAGACCTACCAGTGCCCCCAGCTTCTGATCATAAGGCTCACCCCAGCCCTCCCAGCTTCTTCTACACCATGGAAGAAGTAGAAACACTTCTGTTTGTTTCTGTAAAGATATCACACTGCTGCTGCTGCCTGTGTGGGCTGCAGCAGTGCCAGACACCTCGAGTTTAGTGCCCAGCAGGCTCCTGGGCAAAGATTGCCCACTTGGGTGGGCAGGTACAGCCTGTGGCTTAGGGTCAGGTGTGTTTATCCTCACCTGGGGTTTAGCTTGTAGTTGGAGAGCATCACTGGAGCAGGGAGCTTAAACAGAAGTAAATATTGGCACATGAGCCCAGGTGTTAACCCTCCCTTTGCACACAAAATAACGTTGACAAAGGAAGGGTTGGGAGGGTGTGCTTTTGGTTTGGATAAAATGTTTGAACAGGTAGCAAGCAATGAGTTGTAAGTAAGAGGACATATGTATTGTATCAAGGCTTAATACCATTTAGTAGTTCTAAGATTTAACTGGCCCCAGGATATGCTGTGGTATCTGTCAACTGTGATCTCACTAATATTGTGCAGAAAAAACTCCCTGACAGTGCATTTCTTTGTTCTCCACTGTTGTGATAAGCTCACCTGTAATGTCAGGGCTTCTCAAAGGTTTTTATTTAAAGATTTGCAAAAAAAAAAAAAAAATCAGTAAATCTTGAGCTGAGTACATTAATAGAGGTGTACCCCAGCATTAATCACAGATAAAGAGAATCCTGAGGCACAGATACTTTGTCATGGGTACAGAACACAGCTATAGGTGTAGCTGTGTCTGGCTGTAGGTCTGCACCAGCCTCCCTGCATTTAGTGTGTGTGGGGGGGTGATATACCCTGAATTTTATACGGGGCTTGTGTGGGAAATAAAATTGCTTCTTTTCCTAACTTAAGGTGGTCTGAGCCAAGATACTGACAGGTGTTTTGTTTATAAATCTTTCCTCTTACCAAGGAACATCTTACGCTGTAGCAGTATGTGTGTGCACAGGATCCTGGTGTGACTGGAGGCAAGTTCTTCTGTGATGAGTGGGGCAGCAGAGCCAGGCCACCGTGGCACTTTCCTTCCCTTCACGTGGATAAACAATTATTTTTATACAATTTTATAGCTTCTCTACCGTAAGAACAGAGTGGGTAAAACTTTAAAAAGGAGAAGCCCTTGAAACTCCCACATCTGAGGAAGAAGAGGGAGGGAAGGCCATCATCACGAGGTGCTGGTAGTCTGCATCTGTGCCCCAAAAGCATTTGCCCGTTGCCAGGAGCTGCAAACAGCCGTGTCATGCAGGTGAACTTTGTTGCAGTACTGAAAGTTCAGGTTTCCAAACCTTTTGCTGATGTAATAAACAGCTGGATCTAATGGAATGTTTTATCTTTTTTTTTTCTCTCTCAAGTTAGTGTTTTGATTAGTATCTATAAGAAAACAAGAGAAAGAAAACAACTTGTAAGCTTGTAAGTTGAGAACTAGGGGAAGATTTTTGTGTTCTTATGCAATGTTAATTCAATTCTGGTTCTAAAGGTATTTTATATCCCAGCCCTTAATTACACAGTTATGTGATATGTTGCCACGGGACCCCAGTCCCCACATATGCAGAGGAAATGCCATTAAAGTCAGATGGGCAGCAGGGAATTCCTACACAACTTCCAAACTGCTGCTCTTTGGAGCCTAAAGAATGTAACTTGTTAGTTGTGGTATTGTCTAGTGACTGACCTGAAGCTTTCTTTTCATGCACAGGAAAGCTTAATGGCCCAGGTTTTGACTTCTTAATTTCACTGTTCAGTAGGTCACTGAGTAGGGGACTAAGTTAAGAACCTGAGGATTAGTCTTTCCAATTTTCATACCTGTATTTATTCAGGTGTCTAAGAGATGTTTAATTGAATATTTTGATGGACTTGGCAGTTTTGTTAGTGATAACGATCTTAGGGGTCATGTCCAACATAAATAATTCTATGATTTTGTTCTCCCCACAGCAACAGAATACATATGAGTTGTTGTCCTGTCTGACTGCACTGTGTTTATTCCACTGGCAGCATCCTTTTATTGTGACTCCTTCCCACGAATAACACAAGAGGGAATGATCATACGTAGATATACTTAAAAGAATTAAATCTAATCCTAGAATTAGTAACACATTTCAGCAAACTAAGCTTTGGCTCTTGATGATGATAGATAAGTAAAATCAGGCATGAGCATGTTACTACAGCAGGGAACCCAAACTGACCTCACGAGCTGGTGAAGTTCAGGGCAACAGAACCCCTGCTAGTGACACAGCTTGGCTTGCAAGATCACCCTCTGGCTGGTGACCTGGAGGCCACTATGCAGTGCCCAGGACAAAGGAAGGAATCAGCTACCTGAGATTTTTCTCTCAATTATTATAATTCTTAGGGTCAAATTACACGTAACGTTTATATGCTGGAGTGTCCTAGAAAAAGTAGGCTTCTAGCAGTGTTGCAGGACAGTAGTTGTGCTTTTGACATGCAGGCAAGGGTGAATTCAGACTGGTCCTGAAGGAATTCCTGCTCTTTCTAGTACCAGTGCTACTCAGAGGAGTCTCTTGCAGAACCCTTCTGAGGCAGAGCCGAGAGGGTGAAAATGCTGAAGGCAATCTCTCTAGCAGCAGGAACAAGGCAGTCTGTGGCCTTTAGATCAGGCAAAATCTCCTACAGATCATAGTCTTTTCTTAGGCAGGATGGATGGGAGGGTTCTGCATAGTGGGAATGTTCTCTGGGTTGAGAATTTGAGGGGTTTGTCAGGTAGAATAACACTCAGTGGAATTTTATGGCTATGAGTTCTCCACACAGCACTTTAATATATCATTGCCACTGTGTGATCTGCTTTGGGTGGAGGTGTGACCTGCTACAGCCAAGTGCCTGGCCAGACATTCCTGTGTGTTCCAGCCCCTCTTCTCCCCTGTGCTCAGAGGGTGCTCAGGGCAGAGGAGGAAGGAAGATGCCCCTGAGCCACTGAAGCAGCAAGGGTCAAAGGAACGTTCGAACTCCCCACCTTTTCCAGAGACCAGAGGAAGTGTGAAACACCACCTGTGCAGTGTGTGTGTGTGTCTGTCTTAAATCACACAAATACCACTTTCTGTATGGGTAATGGAAAAATCTGATCAAGGAAGGATGTAGTACCTTTAGCTTCTCTGTCCTGCAGGAAAATCCCACCATTTGGTCAGTTATACAAGATCACATGGCATCCAGTTGAACCTTGCAGCTTGCAAGCATGCACATTTATTTGACAGGAGAATGCTGAGAGCAAATTGAATGCACAGCTTGCTAAACAGCCAATAAATCTAGGTTAGATCTCCCTTCCCCGGTCAGGAAACAAGGGAGCTATTTTTAAACCTGGCCTTCCTACACACATGGAAGTAGAATGATTTTTCTTGTGCTAGACAAGCACAACAATACTTTCACGTTAAATAATGAGCTCTCGCTGTTGCTTTGAATGAAACAGGCAGGCTTGGACAGAAACCATTCTTTCTTTAGACCAGACAGTTTCCAAAGGTTTCTTCAGGCATTGACCTCTACAAAGATTAGCTCATCCAAGGAGGAAGAGGAGCAAAGCAGCCTGAATGGTGGGGAGAGAAGCTCACCAGTAGCTTTGTGGGAGGTCTGCCCTTGGGAATGGGGAAAATAGTGTGATGATTTGTTTGATGGAGCCTCTTGCAATCCTGTTAAACAGTATGGATTATCTGGCTGGAGGCTCTTTCTGCCAAAGGCAAGAGGTCTCCATTGCAGTTGTTATGGAGACATAAAGATGTGAACTCATGTGAGCCTTCAGCTTTCCCTGCGGCCCTGGGTTTGTGCAAAGGTAGAGCCAACACTTACTTAGGCATGGAATATGGGATATAGCAACCTATCATTTGCCTTGGTGTACTGTAGTGTCTGGTTGCAGCAGTTTTGGCTTCTCAGTCTGCCGTGAGGTATTGCTCTGCTCTTTGTTGCTAAAAATAAACAGACAAGTTTATATAATCTAATCTTTAAATGACATGTGAGGGAGCTGTAATTTAAATTTATTGGTCTTAACAGTTGCAGGTGATTCTGTGTCTGTGGACGTGCCAGATTCAAGTCTTGGCACACGCTCCTGCTGCAAACATTCCCTTATCTCCATGTGCTGTGGGTGCCTGTTGGTACCTGTGTGGTTACTCGTGTGGATCCCTCCTGTAAAAACAACTGTAGTGCCTGTTTGCCTATATCAATAATTCTGTTGATGTTTTAGAACATAGTTTTCAGTTTGTTTTAATGAGGTGTTTTGAAGATGTGGCTTGAAGGAAAATAATACTGGAAAAAATAAAAGCTAAGTACAGTGAGCCATTCCCATAGCTGGATATGTGCCAGCTCAATTTATTCAAGTGTCTGTGTATATTCATGAAAGATCCAAAGATAATACTACACCACCATACTGGTTTTTACTTTTTGCCTATTTTGAAACAATGGTGATTTTTTAAAGTCCTTTTTTAAGGTCTTGCATAAGTCTTGGGGCTGAGGGGAGGAAAGATTTTATAAGTCAACCAAAGCTTCTATTTTTTTCTACCTGAGATCTTGGATTTCATTTGAGTTTTAACTCAGTGCCTCTCTCCAAAAGAATTCCTTAGAACTCATTTTCAAATTATTGCTCTGGGCATAAAGAAAATACCTGTTGAAAAGCACCAGCAAACACATGTCCAAATAAGAACATCTAGAGTCATCTGAATCTGTTTTTCTCTCGTGAAAAGGCCGTTCTTGTTAAAGAGGGAACAGATTTAGGCACTAACTTCTGGTCTGGAAAGCTGTTGCCTGTTGTTTGCAGCCAGTGGGACGACACAGGTGGGAATGCTGCTTTCCATGCTTGTTTCTGGACTTTTTTCTGAGCCAGTTGTAACAGAAGCAAGAAAACAAAAATCTAATTATGTATAAATACATAAATGGCTTAGTTTTCTGTAATTTCAGGGGCGTGGGGAAGAGTTTCTGTTTCAGTAGAATATAATTGATTAGCGCACATAAGGAAAGATGTAAAATTTTGGAATTCAGTTGAGCTGACCAAATCACCATCATTTGGGGGTTTGTTTGTTCTTCCAGGTCAACCAGAATGTGGAGATCCAAAGGGCCCGTCTGCGAGATGATATTAAGGAATATAAGTTTCGAGAAGCACGCTTGCTGCAAGACTATACTGAGCTAGAAGAGGAAAACATCTGTCTCCAGAAACAAGTGTCTGTCCTCAAGCAAAATCAGGCAAGTTTTTCAACCAGTGAGGTTTGCTTTGGTAGCACCAGTTAATTCCTGTGTTACATTATGGTTCTGTCTCATTTGAACATCCAACCCCTTCTTTAGGTTTGTACTACTTTTGAGACTAAAAGCTCTATATTTTATCACCAAGAGTTGTCCCTAAATGTTTAAGTCCTTTCTGACTCTGTTTTATAACAGTCATAATGCTTTATTGCCTCTACTTTGACCTCCAAGTCCTTCCATTGCCTTCTCTCTCTTACTCCGTTTTGTTACTTGGTTTAGTCCTTTTGCTGCACTAGTTTTTCAGTGTCTCTTTACAATCCTCTCCATCCATCTATCTGTCCATCCATCCATCCTCCCTCCTCTACAATATCTGGAAATGGGGGTGTTTCTGAACATATGTTTTAATTATTACTTAATCCTTACATTATCTCTCCAGTTCTGTGCTACTTTCCCTAAATTTGCATCGCTGTTGTAGTTGCTCTACACTGTCACACCTCTGGGACTGCTTGTCTGAAAAGTCACATTTAATTGCACAGTTCCACCTATTTTCAGAAGTTTAGGAAACTACGTTCTTGGAACTTCTTAAGAATTTCCCTGAGTTATCATTTGTGGAGGTAATTAGATTTTATGTGGTCTTTGGCACAGAACACAAAGATGCTCCAAGGGCTGGATCCCCTCTGCTCTGGAGACAGGGTGAGAGAGCTGGGCTGATCAGCCTGGAGAAGAGAAGGCTTTGGGGAGACCTCAGAGCCCCTTCCAGTGCCTAAAGGGGCTCCAAGAGAGCTGGAGAGGGACTTGGGACAAGGGCCTGGAGAGACAGGGCAAGGGGGAATGGCTTCTCACTGCCAGAGGGCAGGGTGAGATGGAATATTGGGAAGGAATTCTTCCCTGTGAGGGTGGAGATGCCCTGGCACAGGTTGCCCAGAGAAGCTGTGGCTGCCCCATCCCTGCAAGTGTCCAAGGCCAGGTTGGACTGTGTTTGGAGCAACCTGGGCTAGTGGAAGGTGTCCCTGCTCATGGCAGGAGGGTGGAACAAGATGAGCTTTAAGGTCCCTCCCAGCCCCAACCATTCTTTGATTCTACAATTCCATGATAATACTCGAAAACAGCAGTGTTAATACCATCTGTTATAGTCAGCACATAGTAAAAGCTCTTTAGGATTTGCTGCAGAAGTCCTTCAGTGTTCTGAATGAAAACTGCCCCATATTTGGGACATTGAATGCATTTTATTCATCTTCAGGTGTAATTCTGTGTCAGTGTTTATTACTTTGGGCCTCACTGCCCAAAATGGGGTTCCAGGGTGGACCTGTTCTCATCTACATATATTTGGTCTAATTTTGGGTGCCCTGACATCCTGCTATGGGGACAAAAGGGTCTGTCGTGCTCTGGATGAAGGCTGGAAGAGAGAGGGAGCTGGTAAAATTGAATCTATGTAGTTCTTTTGGTTTTTACCTTCTTTGTCTCGTTCATCATATTCACAACAGCAAGTGATAGTTCCCAGCTCCATGTCCATGTTCTAAAATAACAATATTCATATTCAGATATGCTGCCATTCTGGGCTGAGCCAAACCTAACCTCAGATGCTATCCTGATAGTTGCTAGTAGTTATTGACTGCTGTGTTTGTATTCTGGAATCTCTGAAAATAGACTGCAATCTGAAATATTTTATCTTAGTGGCTGTATACACAATCCAGAGCTCATCTGTTTCATGACAATGGATTATTTAATTTTCTATCTCAAAGAACTTTATTTGATGAACTTTTAATTATCCTGCTGACATAACAAGTTTTCCCAGGCTTAACTTGCATCACTGAATTAACATAACATGCTTGATTCCTGCTTTGTAAGTTGGGTGTGGTACAGCACTCCCAGATTGCTCTATGTTGGCATCTAAAATTCATGTAGCAATTGGCAAAAATAAATAGTGTCATATATCATGTGGTATGATTTCCTTTCTTTCAGGGCAAGGAAAAATATTCTTTAAGCTTTCTTCCTCCCTACTTCCCCCAAGTGATTCAAAATTTCACATTAATCGTTGATGTTCATAATTTCAGTGCAAGTTTTACAGGTAAAAACATATAGCATGTCATCAAACTCATCAGTGTGAGTCTGAAGCGTAGAGTCTGAGCTGTAGCCCTCTCAAGATGTGCTGAAATGATGATGAGAAAAACGATAAAATATTTTATTTTGAATGTATGAAAAGAGAGCTTGATTGCAGTTTTAACCCAGTGATGGCAGTGCAGCAGTGTCAGAAGTGTAGCTTTGCCATGCTGGGTTTTGGAAATGTGGAGCTTGACTTTGTGGGAAGGTTGGCCAGGGAATTTGTTAGTTAAACAGAGAAAATGTTTGCATGCTGTGCTAGGAAGGCCTGTTTTGGGATGCCTCTGTATCACACACTGTATCTCCCATCTGTCCTCATTAAGCTGGAATAGATCAGCTCATTTGACAGTTTGCTTGGTAATTTTAGTCCATGGTCTCTGTGAATGTAAATTCCATAAGCCATGTTTTTTGGCACAGTCACAGTGCCAAAACTAGGCTCCAGAAATTAGAAAAAGTTTTCTATTTCCACCACATTTGAGTGAAATTCAAAAGCAAAACGCCTTGCAGGCAGGCACATTTTCTTTAAAGGTTTTTTTCTCCTCCATTTGCGTATCTCCAGGTGGAGTTTGAAGGCCTGAAACATGAAATCAAAAGGCTTGAAGAGGAAACTGAGTTTCTCAACAGCCAGCTGGAAGATGCCATCCGCCTGAAGGAGATCTCCGAGCGCCAGCTGGAGGAGGCCTTGGAGACGCTGAAGACGGAGCGGGAGCAGAAGAACAACCTTCGGAAGGAGCTGTCCCACTACATGAACATCAACGATTCCATGTACAACAGCCACCTGAACATCTCTTTGGATGGGCTGAAGTTCAGCGACGAAGCCACGGAGCCCAACAATGATGAAATCATGAACGGCTTTGAGCAGAACTGCCTCAGCAAACTCAGCAACGGCAAGAACAGCACTTCCACGCCCAAGAAGAACGAAAGCTTCCCTCCCGCCCCAAGTCTGGTTTCAGATCTTCTGAGTGAGTTAAACATTTCTGAAATCCAGAAGCTGAAACAGCAGCTTGTGCAGGTAAATGGGTTTCCTTAAGAATTGCGTGCTCCCAGATAGCTCCTAGAGTTTGTTTGGGGCGTAATTTTGGTCTTTTCGATATCTCATGTGACCACCATAGAGTTCATACTGTATTCGTGAAGGCTTTGGTTGATCTAGAATTTGAGGATGTTAAATGTTTGTTGTTTTGATATTTCTGAGTCTTTCATGAAGTCCCAAGCTTTCCCCATAGACTAGCTGCACGTTTTGTAATATTTATTTGATAATAATAAACTTTATCTTGTCTTTAGCTGAAACGATGTTTTTACAATGAGACCGTCAGCTAGGGAATAAATGTGTAAAAATGTACATTTATTTTAAAGAGGGAATGAGAAAGAATTGGCAGTGAACACTGTACTTGAGATAATTTTAGAACACATTATATAGCCTTTTCCATAATGTGCAAGTGATTGGATCACTGTAACCATATGGACCCTTGGCTAAGTTGCTGCCTCTTAGAATTAAACCATTTAAGTGATACAGTTCCTTTCATGTAAATGTCTGTGTTCCCGCATTTCAGATGGAAAGAGAAAAGGTAAACTTGTTAACAACGCTACAGGAATCTCAGAAGCAGCTGGAAAATACACGGGGGGCCCTCTCAGAGCAGCATGAGAAAGTTGGCAGGCTCACTGAAAACCTGAATGCCATGAAGAAGCTCCAGGCCAGCAAGGAGCATCAGTCTGCCCTTGACAACGAGAAGGACCGAGACAGCCACGAAGATGGAGACTATTATGAGGTTGACATCAATGGGCCAGAGATCCTGGAGTGCAAGTACAAGGTGGCCATGGCAGAAACTACTGACCTAAAAGAAGAGCTCAAAAATTTGAAGGCCAAATATAAAGAATGCGAGTCTAAATATGAGGAAGAGAAGAGTAGATATGAGACTGAGAACCAAGCTCTCACTGAAAAGATCACCTCGCTGGAAAAGTCAAGTAGGCATGACAGAGAACAGGTGGCCAGGCTGGAGAAGGAGCTGAAGAAAGTCAGTGATGTTGCTGGAGAAACACAGGGCAGCCTCAGCGTGGCCCAAGATGAACTAGTCACCTTCAGTGAAGAGCTGGCCAATTTATACCACCATGTCTGCATGTGCAACAATGAAACTCCAAACAGAGTAATGCTGGACTACTACAAGGAAGGTAAAGGTGGGCGCAGTAGTCCAGAGGCCAAGGGAAGAAGGTCTCCCATTCTTCTTTCTAAAGGGCTGTTAACTATTGAGCTGGGAAAGGCAGAGAATGGAAGTGGTGAGAGCAGCCCATCCCCGGTGTCATCTCTGCCATCCCCTGTGTCCGATCCTCGGAAGGAGCCGATGAACATTTACAACCTGATCGCCATAATTCGGGACCAGATCAAACACCTGCAGGCTGCTGTGGACAGAACAACCGAGCTGTCCAGGCAGCGTGTTGCCACTCAAGAACTTGGGCCCGCGGTGGACAAAGACAAGGAAGCCCTCATGGAAGAAATCCTGAAGCTGAAGTCCCTGCTGAGCACCAAGAGGGAACAGATAGCAACCCTGAGAACTGTGCTGAAGGCCAACAAACAGGTAACCAGGTGTTACAGGTGTGAAGGTCACAATGTCAGGGATTGGGTCAGAAACACAAAGGAATTTATCTTTGAGGTCACACTACCATTCCCTCAGCTCTGTGGGGCTTTGGGTGCTGATGTTTGTGTAGTCTGAGGCTGAAGGAGGCTGTTCATTAGAGGCACCCAGCTCTGTAAAGCTGAGAGCTGCGGCTGGAACTGACTTCAGTTGTCACATACTCGTGAGACTTTATTGAGACTTCAGTCTATTGTTTGTCTGAATTACATCAGGTTATGTTTAATGTAAGACACCTAAAATGAAGAGGTAAATCTTATTTTTCACTTGAAAGAATTCTAGTAGTTACCCTTAAAGAGTTGTGAAACTTAAGTACTCTTTTCTCTCAAACTGCAAAATAAAAGAGAGCCTTCCAAGATGAGGATGGAATATAAGAACATGGTCAAAATAATGGGTGAAAGATAAAATTAGTCTTTGGGATTGGTCTGTGACATTCAACACACGTTAGCAGTGTAGTAGATTAAAATAACTGCCATTAAAATGCCACATGACATTCCTTGTCATCTCCTCTGCAGTTAAAGCAATGGAAATTGAAGTTGTCCTTAAAAAAAGAAGGTATATAGTGTTGTTTAAGAATGATACATTAAGTTTTCTTTTGCACATTTTAATAAGGGTGTCCCAAATGTAAGACAGGCAAAATGCTATAAGGGTTAGAGAACTGCAAATGCATTTAAATATCAAGATACTAAATAGGCTGTTTCATTCCTTTGTGTTGAAGTATATAAACTTTTAATTTATTATAGTAGTTGGAGGTGTCCCTGCATGTATATTCTGTAACTTCCTTGATGTTGCTGCATGGTTAATGGGAGTAGGAGACTCCTATGTTTGTTCCCAGTGTTCAGAAATGAAGCTTTATTTTATCCGTGTAAGAAAGTCGACCACGAGTTTAACATTCCAGTACAAAGTAAATGTTTCATTATGTGAGTAGTGATTAGAAATCTCTTAGCCAGCCATTTGGTGAAGAGTTTCATTAAATGTTACGTTTCCATTCTTCCTGGTCACCAACAGACTGCAGAGGTAGCCCTTGCCAACTTAAAAAGCAAGTATGAGAATGAGAAAGCGATGGTTACAGAGACCATGATGAAGCTGCGAAATGAGCTGAAGGCTTTGAAAGAAGACGCCGCCACCTTCTCTTCCCTGAGAGCAATGTTTGCTACAAGGTAAAAAAACGTATGAACTCTGCAAAACCTCATTCCTTGCTGGTGTGGGGAAGAGTTGGACATCCTCCCCACGCACCCCTGCAGAGAGTGGAGGGGGGGGTGCCTTTTCCCGAGATCCTTGCTTACAGTGTGTGTCTGTGACATGCTCCTGTTGATGAGGAGCATGCAGGGATGTAATGTGCTGCTACAAAACATCAAGCTGTTGTGGTGATATTTACTGAATTTGAGTGGGAGAATATCACTGGTTCTTGAAGCCGTTATCTCTGCGAAAGAGTGACATTTAACAATGCAAAATGAGCGTTTATTATGCACTGAAAATGTGACTCTGCTTGACCCTAACGACCTAGAAAAAAGTGAAGATGTTGCAAACGTATTATTATTCTTAGGTTGTCCATCCTGCAGCTGGAATCTATCATTTCATTGACCTGTGTGAGGTGATTTGGTTGCTTATGGCTTTGGAACTTGCTTCTGCTCCTTAGTTAAGCTTCATGGTGTTAAGAGACATAAACCCCTGCTGACACATAGAATCACAGAATCATCAAAGTTGGAAGAAACCTTGAAGATCATAAAGTCCAACCCTCCACCCAGCACTGCCACTGTAGCTACCAAACCATATCACCTGGTGCCAGATCCAGACGTTCTTGAACACGACTTCACCAGCTCCCTGGGCAACTTATTCCAATGCCTGACCACACTAACAGTGAAATTTTTTTTCTTATATCTAATGTAAATCTCCCCTGTCTCAGCTTAAGGCCATTTACTCTTGTCCTCTCACTGCAGGCATGGTAGAAGAGACCAGTCCCACCTCATACAATCTCCTGTCCGAGAGCTGTAGAGAGTGATGAGGTCCCCCCTGAGCCTCCTCAGGTCTAAACAAACCCAGGTCCCTCAGCCATTCCTCATGTTTTCCAGACCCTTTGTAAGCCTTGTTGCCCTACTCCAGACACGCTCCGGCCCCTCAGTGTCCTTTTAAAGTGAGGGGCCCAGAACTGAACACAGGACTCGAGGTGCAGCCTCACCAGTGCCGAGTACAGGGGGATGATCACTTCCCTAGTCCTGCTGGCTACACTATTCGTGATCCAGGCCACGATGCCACTGGCCTTCTTGGGCACCTGGGCACTGCTGGCTCATGTTCAGCCACTGCCAACCAGCCCTCCTAAGTTGCTTTGTGCCAAACAGCTCTCAAGCCTCTCTGCTCCAGCCTGGAGCTGCAGGGGTTGTTGTGACCCCAGTGCAGGACCCAGCCCTTGGCCTTGTTGAACCTCATGCTGTTGTCCTCGGCCCATTGATCGAGTCTGTCCAGGTCCCTCCAGCAGATCAACCTTCCCACGCAACTTGGTGTTGTCTGCAGATTTACTGGGGGTGCACTCAATGCCCACATCCAGACCAGCAATAAGGATGTTAAACAGGACCAGCCCCAGAAGTGAGCCCTGGGGAACAGCATTAATGACTCAACTGGATTTAGCTCCATTCCCCACAGCTGTCTGGGCCCAGCCATCAGCCAGTTTTTTACCCATCGAAGAGTCCACCCATCCAAGCCACAAGCAGATAGTCTTTCTGGGAGGATGCCGTGGGAGATGGTGCCAAACACTTAACTGAAGTCTAGGTAGACACATTCACAGCCTTTCCCTCATCTACTAAGTGGTTCAGTGTGTCATAAAAGGAGATCAGGTTGATCAAGCAGGACCTTCCTTTCGCAAATCCATTCCAGCTGGGCCTGATTACCTTGTTGTGCTGCACGTGCCATGTGATGGCACATTACACAGCACATAACATGTCCCAGCACGTGACATGCCATGTGCTGTAGCAGTGATAAATGCTGTTTTGCTCTGCATGCTGCTGTCATTGATTCCTTCTTCTTGCATACAGAATTCTTTTGGGGAGTGTTGAGGCAATACCACGTTCCACATTCTGGGTCTGCTTCCCAGCTCAGGAGCATTCAGTTCTGCTCCTGTGCAGAGATAGTCCTGGGAAACAGGGAAAGAGAAACCTTTATCTAAAAATGGGCAGTTTCATCTCAGTAGGATTCACAGGCACAGCCCTGGCAGTGTTGATTTGCCAAGCATCCCTAAGTGCTTTCCAGGCATTGCCTTAGGATGCTGTTTAATGTAACCTGGACACCTGGTTTTAAGCTAAGCCACAGGGATGGGGGAGTCTGTATGTGCTCTGTGCTGCTTCCTTCTCTGCCCTCTCTGGACACTTGGAAAAAACTAAACAAAACAAAAAGCCACAAAAGGTTTTTCTCTGTCACCTGCTAAGGAGCACCATGGTAAGGAATCATGAGGCTGCAGATGAGGATTCCTGAGACTTCTCTGTACAGTCATTTTTGGGGGTGCTTCTACAGGAGCTCTCATGTTCCTTGAGTAATCTTCGGCTTCCTTGTGATTCTGCCTTTCTCAGCAGTATCTATGCGTGGAGTAATCATGGAAAGTGAAATGGATACCAAGGAATGCTAAAGGTTTAACTGTGGCAGCTCATTCTGCCAGGGAAAGGAATGGCCTGTGCAGTCTGGATTTGTCCTACTTTCTTTCCTCTCTCTCTCCTTTTCTGGAGTGTAATTAATATGCAGAAACTGCAATCTCTTTGTTAGTTGTAGATCAGCTTGAAGCTGGGAGGAAAAAGAAAAAGCATACAGTTAACTTCCAGTTATTTTTCCTAGATCCAGATAGCCAGCTGGCTAACTTCCACCTAACTGCAGTATGTTGATTTTCCTGCCTCAGTATGAGAGGGTGGTCGTGAACTGGTTCGGAGAGGAGGAATTCTCAGAGAAGTGCCAGAGGGGTAATTCTCTCTCTGTCTTTCTCTTGATGTTTTACTCTAGAAGTCAGTCTTGCCCTTTTCCTGGGAAGACAGTAACAAAGATTCCTTGGCATGGGGAAATTGGAGGCAGAATAGAAGTTTTCCTGAAAGGAGCAGACTCAGGAGCTGTGTCCTGATGTGCTCTCACCGGGAGTCGTGGGTGAATAGAGGAGGAGTGAGCTCTGTTTGGAGATGCACAACAGACTCCCCTGCCTAAATGAACAATTGTAATTTCTGAACTTATGGCCTAGTACTGTAGGGTGTTGTCACCCCTTCCCCTCCTGATCCCTGGTCAGGGAGCATTAGTAGCTTGGTGGTTGGCCAAGTGCATTCCTCTCAGTGGCTGTTTCATCCAAGTCTCCATTTCAGTTGAGGTGGGTTTGGAAGGGGTGTTCCTAGGTGCTTTAGTGGAGATAAGCTCAAAAACTGTTTTGGAGTGTGATTTTTAGGTGCATTTCAGATATCAGAGGAATGTAACAGGCTAATTTGTCTTCACTGTCGCAAGCAGCCTGCAAATGGAGGACCTCTTAACAGCCAAGAGACTGATAAGGAGGGCTGGAGCCTTTACCCCCTCCATGTTTGCTTCGGTGTTGTGTTCAAGTGTGGAACAAAGAAAATATGTATTTTCCACAGGAAAACTCCCATTTTGTAGGATGCAAGAGAGCTGTAACAATACATGAGAGTTGGAGGCTGGGCATGAATATAGTAACTGACCTAATTTCCTTTTTAAAGTAGGTTAATCCCACTAATTTGACAATACTACCAGCTATTTTTAATAAGTAATGGAAATACAATAAGAGCTCTGCTGGAGACAAGGGAAGGCTTGCACAGCACAGATTAACAGCTCCCAGCACTGAGGGACTGCTGCAGCACCCTAGACAGCACTGTGTGCCTAAAATGAAGTTGTCATACAGAGGAATAAGTCAAGATATGAGTAATGTACAAAGCACACATATTTGCAGTTAACTCACTTCACTTGGGTCTTTGTTCAAGTATATATGAACCAAGAGGCTGCTTTCAAGGTGTTGAGTGTTGAGTTTACTGTGACCAATGCCCTGCAATGTTTAATGTGACCACCAGCACCAATTAGGGGTAAAGCAGTGAGTGTGAACAGGGGGTCCCAGAGCAGGGTTTGGGGCTATTCATGTCACTTCAGAGTGAGCAGAGAGCCAGGAGCTGGTGCTTGTTTTTCCTGGCAAAAATATTTGACCTCCAAAATGTATTTGATGGTAGGATTTGCATTATTATTTTTTTAAACCGCCATTTAGTAGGCTAAGGAAATTGGAAGATTTTTTTTAACACAGGAGAATATAAATCCCTACTTAAGTGTGAGCAGGAGGGTTAGTGGCAAATTTGACATAGATTAATTCATCCTCCTCTAAAATATTGTCAGAGGAAAGACTGATTGATTCCTTTCTTTGCTAGACAAAGAGCTGCTCCCAAGTGCTTTGAGGGAACTTGAAGTGAATATATCCAGTTTCCTAATGATTTAGGGTAGGAGTGAAGCATGATTTCCATGTCTTGTAGGTCAAGATATGTTTCTGGGTTGCCTGTAAGCAATTTATTCTTCAACCTTACAGGCAAATCTGATCTCAGGTTTCTTAAAATTGATTGCAGGGGGAAAAGTACTGAGGCAAAACAGATGAGAAAAAATCTGACTTGAAATTTCAGTGTGTTTGTTTCGTATAAATTTTCAGTGAGGAAGGAGAGAGGAAGAAAAGTGTAGGTTTCTGCTAGTTGTTTGGAGAACACCCCTGAAGCTGCATTTTCCAGAGTGCACTCCCAGTGCTGATGAAGCACAGCTCCACAGATTCATCCACCACCAATTCAGGTTCAAGTCCTTGAAGGATGATTAGATGTAGGGCAGGAGGCCAGCATGGCCATCCCTTCACAGCCAAGGAAAGAATGCACTGGGAAAACTTGTCATGGATTAAGCAAGGAGACGGTTTGAACACAAATTTGCATTTTAAAAAGCAAAGGTTATTTTATTTTGTTATGCTAGTGTTTTCCTTGAGTTTAATTTGCTAGAATTTGAGTAAGCATCCTTCCAGAAATTCTACTAAATATAGGAAATGGCAGAAACCATACACAGTGCAAGTACAACACGGGGTTTGACCTTTCTCTTCCCTGTTGTTTTCTTGCTGGTTCTCTGTCTTTGGATATAGCCTGCAAGTGTCTTGTCTCTTCACCTTGCATGCTCAGTCCTACATGCACTCATGGAGGATGCCAAAATCACTTCTTTAGAAGGACCTCCTGTGTGACAGGTTACAGCCAGTGCAGGATGAAGTAAAGGAGGCTAAAAACAGCCCAGGTGTTTGCTGAGAGTCAGGCACCAAACAATTACGTTCATATGAAGTTGCACTTGTCCTAATAAACCCTGGCAGGACTTACACTGGCTCTGAGAAGTGACTTAGGATACAACTTCACCTCTCTGGCGAAAGGCACAGGCTTCTCAGCTTTGCTGTTCATGTAGTCTCTGGTTCTTTTCCAGAGAGTGAGAATAAGCAATGGAAGTAAGAGAACAAGACATTTCTCATTCTTCTAAAATAAAGAAATAAAGAATTTTATTCTAAAGTAAAATAAAAGCCTTCTAGCAGAGCAGAAGGCTTTGGAAAGCAGAAAACAAGTGTGCCCAGATGTAATTAATGGCTATCCCCATGTTCCAGTGTTTCATAAACAGTAAATAAAGGGAGAGACAAACTACAACAGGTCAGCAAGGGGACAAGTGGCAACTGTTAGAACATACTGGAAAAACTGAGAGCATGTAACAAGAGATTAAAATGACAAGATAGTACTTTTGATAGAGAAACAAAATCATGATTACAACATATGGAACTAGCAGCAAGCTGTCGTTCTCTAATAGAGAAAAATACATTAGCCTGGAATCCCACTCTTGTCAGTTTTCCAAGAATTCAAAGCATTTGGGAAAATATTCTTGTGTTTGTGGATATCAAAGGCCTGCAGAATGTAGAGGAGTTTAAATTCACGTGGAGAACAGGATTGAGAGTTACAGCTAAAGGGTCTTGGCAGTGGACTCCACATGGTAAAGTATTCAGGTTTTCTAAAAATATCCCATAGGATAAACGGTCAGAGGAACCAGACACAGAAAATGTGACTTTAAAAATTTCCAGAATGGGATTCCCAGATGGGAGTAACAGCATTTGCCTCCTATTTCTGGTGCTAGGTCTAGAAGTGATGAATGATGTCTGGAGACAAAAAAGGTCTGGGCTGCCTGCACCCACATGAAAGGAAGGAGACCTCCAGGCAGGACAAAGGCATTCACTGTCCTATGGGCATGCTACAAAACCCACAAGGGATGTTGTGCACATACTCATGTTTACAGCACTGATGTGCCTGCTCTAGACTCTGTGTCTGGCAATTAAAACGTCTGCTACAAGAAATGCTGGTTATGTTGAGACTCAGCCTTGGTGGAGGTGCCCCTTGTAGACAGAGCCTGGACTGGGGTTGCAGCACTCTTCTCCCAGGGATTTGTTGGAGTGGCTGTGTCCACACCACATTCCCATGTGCCTGGTGCTCTGCTTGGTCACTGCTGTTTAGGAGTGACCTGCTATTCCTGTGAAATGTTAGTGGTGCAGAGAACTCCTCAGAGTAAAGACTGTGCCAGCTCTTGTTAGGCAGCTCTGCCCTTTTGGTTTTAACCAAAGTGGAAAGTGAGTTACTGTAAAACACGGGGCATCACTGCAGTAGCAGTTACTTGTCTCCCTGGTGTTTTAGATTGGCAAGTCTTGGTTTTGTTTGGCAATTCCTAGGAAGTGTCAGTGCTGGTAGGCTGTAAAAAGCAAAGCACATGCACAGTTTGGGTGGGGTGGA
Source organism: Lepidothrix coronata (assembly GCF_001604755.1). Classification (NCBI taxonomy): domain Eukaryota; kingdom Metazoa; phylum Chordata; class Aves; order Passeriformes; family Pipridae; genus Lepidothrix; species Lepidothrix coronata. Next base: position 1,043,138 of record NW_016690366.1, read on the forward strand.
GAGAGATTACATGAGTTTGGGATTAGACCCTCCACCCCCTGCCACTCCTTCAGTGAAGAACTGGGAAAAATGTTCTGCATGTGTGATAGCTTTACACTTCTAATCTAGTGGCATAAGACTACTACTTTTAACCTTTAAACATAAAAAAAGAAAGGCATTTTCTTTTGAATTCTAGGAGGAGCAACTTTGCCATAGAAGTTTATTATCTCTCCTTGAGAGTTTTTATTGGTGGAAATTGGGAAGAGCTGTAGTGTCCTGCCCTGAGGGGCTGGTTGCTCTTCTCAGTGCAGAAGGTAATTCTTCCCACATGTTTCAAACTACAGGAGAGATTTGTGGTCTGATTACCTTCTTTGTTAGCTTTTACTAACACACTTTGATTACACATGGCTGATTATGAAGGTTCTAGAAAACTATAGATGGATATAAACCGTCTCTGTTCATAGTGAAAATCACAGTAAATTACGCAAATAAAGGCCACAGGTTTTATTTATTTCAAATAATACAACTCAGGTGAGTTTTTTTGGTGCAAGGTATTGAGGAAGTAATCACAAATTAGCAATTGGCTAAAGGTTTCCATTCCCTTGAAGTTGCTTATCTGTAACTGTAAACTGCCTAAATCTGGGGTGTTGTGAGGAAAGGATTTAAAGCAGAAGTAGATCCACTCCAGTGACCCTGCACCTGGGAATACCAAGACCTGGAGAATATTAGTGTGGGAAACCATATATTATTCCTTCTGTTGTTTATTCTCTGTCTGTTCTGTGAAGCAGAATTTCTGTGTAGAGTGTTTACTAGAGGTGTTTACAGAGACTTGGAGGTGCTCTCACAGACATGCTTGAGCTTCTGCCATTTTGAGTTCCCTCAGAGGAGACCAGCTCAGGCAGATTGCCTGAGATCATGGAAATGATCTGGTTTCTGAAGACGGGCCTGTCTTCTGCTGTCAGTCCCTAATAACCACCTTCTGTTCTTCCACTTCAACATCCAAATGGTGCACAGACTGGCTCCAAATCTCCCCTGGATGCTGAGGAGCCCATCTCTGGTACCCCACATGTGCCACACAAGGCAGAGCAGAAGAGCCCTTGTGAAAGGAGCTTCTGTGGCTTTGTTGCTGCCGTAACCTTCTTCCCTGTGTTCCTCTGGGAACACAGATTATCTCTTCCTCTGCAGATGAGCTGGTTTTCACCAGGGGTTGGGTTAAGGGGAAGGTGGGAGGAAGGTGTTAAAAATCAGTCTTTCATATTAATTTCTAATATAAAGAGTTAGAAACAGCACATGGCTGATCTCTTACAGCCGAATGCAGTCAGTGCTCATTTACATCTCATTTTGACTGTGTCTTTGCTAATACATTTCCCAGTTTTTAATAATGCTGAAAAATTGTGATTTTAATCCTCCATGTTTGAATTTCTTATGTGCATTGACAGTCTAATCTCTCAAGGTGGAAGAAGCTGATGCTTCTCTCTAATGCCTTCTTCAGTCACATCTGTCTTGCTTCCTTGGAAGTTGTCACGTGGTTCTCACTGATTGCAGAGGAGAGGGAAAAGTCTAATTATGCCCAGGTGCATTTGGTTACATCACTTTTTTTTTTTTTTTCCCTGAAACAGACCTTGATTTACTGGCGAATTTAGCTATAAATGGTATTAAAACTAGTACCTGCTAAATCTTACATAAACTGGTCTGTAGAATAAGGCACAACTGGTGTTTGTGGGAAGCAGTGGTGTGCAGCTTTGGAAAATGCCACAAACCATTGTTAGGTTTTTCGATAATTTGGCTTCAGAGAGTGTTTTAGAGTATTTAATTTCTCATCATTATATTTAACACTTACGATATTTATTTCCTCTTTGTAGATATTTGTTTTAGCTGACAACAGTTTTAAAAATCTAGCTGAAGTTTCCTTAAGCTTCTTTTTTGTTGTTGTTGTTAATTGCCCACAGTAAGAAAATGGGCAGCATTAAAGCCTTGTGTTCACTATCCACTTAAAGTTGTGAATGTGTGAAAGTACAACAGGCTTATGCTAATTTCATATCCTTCCTAAACGCATGAAAGCTTAATTATTTTCTTTCAAAGGTGTTTTTAAAACAAAGACATCTTCTGTTCTGACTTTATTGGATATACAGCTGGGAAGTAGCTTAGCAGCTAGCAAATGGAATTGCAAAAGGGAAGGAGCTTTTATTATTCCATCTGCAAAGCAGTGAAAATATACACACACACAACACAAAGATGTGCTGCCAGAGCTGCTGCTGCCAGCTAAAGCAGTGCCAGAGGCTGTGCTGTCTTAGATGCTTAGGGAGGCTACATTGTTGGGGTTTGGGGGGGTTAAGAAAATTAAACTGGGAGTCAGCAAGCAGCAGGAAGGAAGGAAGGAAGGAAGTGGGGCAGATCCCAGTCCACCTCTGCATGCAGCTTCTACAGCCACTTTTAGGGAACTTCTTTACCCTTTGTTCCAGTGAATAATTGCTGTGCTTTGCACAGGGGTGTTCTCTGCCCCTGGACAGCCGTGCTTGCACCAGGACAAGGTTTCAGTTTTGAGGCTGTATGATCCCTTTTGGCTTAAAGATCAGCAAACCAGGTTCAGGACACAGGGCAGTGCATAGGCAGAGTAGCTCATACTCCTGCCTCTGCCCAGTCCCCTCCTATATAGGTGAGAAGAGTTGCTCAGGTACAGTTAAAAACTGCAGGTGCTACTGATAACACCTCCCTTGTGTGTGAAAGGAAGTAAAAACTCCCTGAATATAATTTTATGGAAAACAAAGGAGGGGGGAAAAAAAAAGCTAATTTAGGTATTTGAAATAGTGAATACCTTGTCATTTCTAGGCACAGTTATTTGATGTTGTAAATCTTTGTGCTAACAGGAAGCTTGATGAGATAATGACTTGCTACAATAATCTTTTGGAGTCAAAATCCTGGCTTTAATTATAGCTTGGCTCACATAGGAAAGACTTCATTGCCTTCTAAACTCTGCCAGGCATCTGTCTGTGTCACCAGTCAGCCACTGGCTTTGGCTGTGCTTGATCAAGAGGCAGGAGTGATATCAGAACATGAGCAAGACCACGTGGGCAGCCCCTGCTCTGCTTTACTGCCAGAGTTTTGTTATCTCTTCATCATCTCTTCTTGTTCTAAATGGGATGGGGGGAAGAGATCTGCCCCCTTGCCATGTCTGGCTTGGATTAGCACCTCTCTGGTGCCAATCAAATCAATAGATAGCAGCAGTCCTGACACTGCTTCACTGAGCTGAAAGTTTCAGGGCCCCGTCTGTACAAAAAAAGTGGATATGTTTTGATTCACAAGAAAGAAGCTGGAAAAGGGGAGGAAAAACCTCCTTAAAATTTCACCTTGCCCAGATCTTTTGGGAGGGTAATAGTGAGAATGAAATAAGGGGAGCAGGGACAGCCCACTCTAGTACCAGATCATATTTTCCTGCAGCAATTGCATTCCATATTCCTCAAGGAATTGGTAACGCTGTCTGGACATTCCCCTGGTTTGCAGCAGTGGAGCTTGGAAGGAACCAGATTTGAAGTGTGGGCAGAAAAAGGTCACTTTTGATATAACCGGACTTGGCTTTTCACCTCAAATGTCATGAGTGGGTGTGAAAGGTGTGGAGGGAAACCTCACAGCCCTCAGGCCTCCCAGGAATCTTTAGCCTGTGCCTCCTTCCCACTCCTAAGGGAAGAAAACACCTCTCTAATCCTCTGGAGCAGCAGGGCACAGGGTCACCAGGTGCTTTGAGCTGTTCAGTTCTGTGGCCATGCCCTCCTTCTGGAGATGGTGCTGCCCTCCCTCAGAGAGGAGGACTGTTATGCCCTTTTTAGACTTCTCAGGGCTATTTCAGTCTGTGCTCCTCTCTAGAGCTTAAATAGGTTTATGGGACAAGATCTGACCCTGAGTCTGCTTCTGCTGCCTGGGGTGGAGGGGTTGGTTGTGCTCTCAGTCCATCTGGCAGGTGCTGGGCTTCCAGCAAGTTAAGGGTCCCTGGGTTTGTTTTCTTCAAAAGAGAAACCCCTCACTCGGTGGTTTTCCTCTGGGCTGCACAGTGTGGGACAGGCTGTGAGAACTCCAGGGTGCCCAGAGATGTGAGGGGACAGATTCCTGTGCATATGGGGGTCCCAAACTCACCAAAACCTCTTGGTCTCTGAAGTTGCAGCACAGTTATAGTTCATGCAGTTTTATATGGATATTTCTAGGCTACTGGTTAATCTCCACGTGTATTCAAAAATAAAATTCTAGGGTTTTTTTCTTTTTCCTTTTTCTTTTCCCAGGCAAATATATTTAGGAATATAGGCCTAATCCTGCTATTTAAAGTAGGGGAGAGCAGAATTAGAGGCTTGATAGTATGAGCACAGCTGATGAATCTGCATATCAATGCAGGTTTTTTTCATAGTGGTGTTTTTTTCCAGTCTGCTTTATGTTACTTAATGACAATAAATATCCCTTAAAGTCAAGGGCTCTTCCATTTCAATATTAAAAGGAACTTCTCCGCTGATACTTTTGTTTTTATGAAGAAGTTGTAAAGGGCCATTGTAAATTCCAGCTGGTACCTATGAATATTTATTTCCCTACCCATATGCATAACTGCCTCTGTGCAGTAAATATGCATCTACACAAAAAGACATTAATTTTTTAAGTTTTTCGTGGTGCCAGCTAAGCAGCTTCCAGGCTCAGTGACAATGACTGTAGATAGAACAGCTTGAGGCATCCATATAGCTTCACCACAGCCTTGCCAGTAACACTCAGTTCCTTTAATTGTTTTAAAATAGGTTTCAATGGCAAAAACAATTACAGAAAGACCACTTGTTATTGAGAAAGCATCCACTATTTGTAGAATTCTTACATTAGGAATCAGAGTGGGTTAAAGTAGAATTTTTAAAGATGCTTATTTTTAACAGTTGCTGTTCAGTCACCACTGGAGATCTGTTATTTGGACTCTGTGTAAAGTAAGGAATGGTAAAGGTCAGGTGCTCATCAGCTGGTGTTAGTGGCCATTTTAGCACTGGCCATTTCACAGCATTCCTGCTGCTCCCTTCAGACCCTTTACAGCCTGAAGCTTAGAACCACTGTGATCTCTGTAAAGTAACGTGACTGCGTGGGTTGTACTCGCTGTGAGAGGACATCTGACTGCCCTTCAGACACATCAAACTCCACACTTCCATCCTCCAGGGAGGCTCCTAATTACACTCCATCTTGAAAGCACATGGAGTGCTGAGCGTGGGCTTTTAAGAACCCTATGAAAATGTGGTTTCCTACAGGTTTGATGAAGTTCCTCTTTAAGGGTGTGTGTGCAAGTGGCTGCATTGCCGGTGCAGGCCGGACACCAGGGGTTTGTGGCTTCCAGTGGGGCTGGGATTGCTAAAGGCTGCTGTGTGTCGTTGCAGATGTGACGAGTACGTCACGCAGCTGGATGAAATGCAGCGGCAACTCGCGGCGGCCGAGGACGAAAAGAAGACTCTGAACTCCTTGCTCCGGATGGCCATCCAGCAGAAACTGGCCTTGACCCAGCGCCTGGAGCACTTGGAGCTGGACCACGAGCAGTCCAAAAGGGTGCGCACAAAATCCGCCTCCAAAGCCAAGGGCAGTAACCCCAGCGTAAGTCACGTTCGGTCCTGCGGAGACAGGTCTGAAGGGTCTGTCCTGAACAACCAGGTGTTCTATAGTGAGAAATATAAAATCTATTGTGACTAGGACAGGTGTCTAGAAAAAAATAAAATCGTATTCTGCATCTTATTTTATGCTGTAACCGTCAGCATAAATCCCCACTATCTAACGTCGCAGTGAGTTGTACTAGTATGTTGTGGAACCAGGTAATACTGATTGTATTATGGTGTTCTTAACTGTAACTAATGCATAAGTATGGGGATGCTATTAACAAGTTAATAGTGGAAAGGAACTAGATTTTTCCACAATTAACATGTCTGGGTTTTGCTGTTTATGGTAAGTGTTAAGAGTACACCTGATAGAGTATATCTGGTGTTACTAATTGTAGTTTGTATAGCACAAATGTGATCCTTTCTCCAGGGTTGCAGCATACTTCAGTAAATGCTTTCACAGGCAGAAACAAACAGAAAACCTTCCTTGTTATTGTGGCTTATGAAGTGGTGAAAAGCAAACATCAAAATTAGAGAGTATTTGGAAACTGGAATCAAACAATTTGCCTGTTGTGAGAAATGTTAAAAACTTGCTGTTGTATCACCACTGACCAAAGTCCTAAAGCTTTTATAGGCTATAAAAGCTAGAAAAACACTTGGTAGGGTACATTATTTATGCCCTGTTTCCCTCTCTTCAGAGGGATAACCAGAAGAAACTTGCACATTTATATTAAAAATATGCAATATTTTCCCCATCTGATATAAAACTTAAAAGGTTTAAGATTTGGGATCCTACCTGGTACACAGTTCCACTTGAAGAAATTATGTCTTGAAAGGACCTTTGTGGTTTCATGTTGCTCTTCACAAGCGTAACACTTTGGAAAGAACCTGTTTGAGGTATCACTGTAGCCACACGACATGTATGTGTAGAATTGATGTGACTATGGTCTAGCGTTGGTGGTCACAAACAGCTTTCAGTATTAACCTAAATAGGTAACATTGCAGAGCTCTGATCATTTTTTTAAGGTACACAGAAGATTTTGCATTCTGTATGCAAGCACGTGTTTCACAGGGCTCTACATTAGAGGCACGGGAAATTGAACCAGATCATCCTGCTGATAATGATTTATGAAGTAGCTTAGTATACATATTAATCTTTAAAAACAAATAAACCTTTGTCTGCTTTTGAACTGCTAAGGGGCCTTTTTAGCCACTTAATTACAAGAAGTTTGATAGTCTAAAAGTGTACTTCGTAATTGGTGCCTACATAAGAGAAAAAAAGATTGAAAACGTTGCTTCTAAAATTGTGGAAAATTTGTGGAGCGCCCTGCAAGGCACAGATCTTTGTTTAACCCGGAGTTTCAAAGTGCCTAGCCTCAGACTTTTATTTTAATGTAAAGCCCTGTTCATTTTGTACTCTGTTTCAAAGACTTTTGTATGCCTGTAGTGTTACTAAAAAGCGGTCCCTAAAGCCGTTCTAACCCTCTGCTGTGGTTCTGCTCCTCTCCCCCGGCCCTGTAGATGCTCAGCCCTTGCTCCCGCGCTGCCTCTGCCTAGTCAGGAGACATCCCAGTGCTAACAGAAGGTAATAAACAGCACAGCTGCTTTTCCCACTTGAGGGAAACCCACGTGAGATTTTGGCTTCCCAGATATTTCAGGGTATTGGGGCGGGGGGAGAAGTCTTCTAGAAATTCATACAATGAGACTCCAAACAAATGGAACTTTGCTACAAAGCTGGGAACCGTGGGAATGCCACCACCCAGAGCCAGAATTGTATCTATTGATACGGAGAGGAGGAAAAAAACCCCAAGCGATTCAGTTCTGATATGTTGCTCAAACATCACTGCTTGGGGAGTTTAAACAAACTGCAATTCTGGGTTTAGAAACTAGGCCCTGTGTGTCTGTTATTACTTTTTTTAGAAACACTGAATTCTCCTGAATTTGAGCTTTAATATTGCTAAATAGCAGGTTTGATATTTTAGAAGAGGCATCTTTTACAATTTTCAATCCTGCTTTTCTCTTCTTTGCTGCACAATCTTCCAAAAGGCCTTTATTCTTCTCACTCCTGCATTAAGTACATTTTAAAAATACTTGGTGAAAGCAGGTGTTTGAGTGCTAACCTTCTCTGCTTCAGTAGACACAGTTACAATTCTGCTTCCGCTATGGTAGGGAGCTTTAAAACAGTTTTCACTGCTTCCATGTCTCCAATGACAGTATTTTTGCAAAATACTAATGGCAAAAAGATAAACTGGAGAATGCATTGTTAAGTTGCATAATTGAATGCATTGTTAGGGTGGGGTTTTTTTTCAAATTATCTGGAATTTTCTGTAAAGCTTTCGGTGTTACCAGATAGGTGACTATTGCTGTCAGACTTGGCTCATTCTTTCAGTTCCAAGTATGAAGAATTCTGCTATTAGCCCAGTAATCTTAGTGGTCCTTTCCACCTTCAGTCATTTCTGTGAATCTTTTAAAACCCACAAAAGCCAGCCTGGCTGCTCTTGGAGTCTGTCACCGTTACGGTTCATCCTGTTAGGAAAAGAACTGAGGGACAGTGTAAAGTGACTTGATCCTGCTGTTTGTGTTTTTAGAGAATATTTAAGACTGAGTCTTTTAATTCTTGATTATTTTTTTTTTTTGAGACATTCATTTGCCGTGTAAGTCTTTCCTATCAGTCTTAATGGGTTGGGATAAAGCATGGAAAATTCCTTAAGCCATCACCTACCTCTGCGAGCAGGCTCTTCTGGATGGTTCTCTGCATAGGCCTGCATGACACACTGACCTGCATGTTTCTGGAGAACCTAAAGCTTCACTGAAAACATTTCCTGTGCACCCATGGCTGTTAACTCGTGCTTGAACAGCAAAGCTTTATTCAGTACTTGTAAGAATCCTTCTTTCTGCAAAGCTGTTGCTTCCAGGCTGAGCCCATAGAGCCTTGTTCACCCAGCTGGGAAGGTGGCCTGGCTGCTGCTCCCCCAGCCAGCTAACAGACCCCCAACCAACTAACCTGCACATAGGTTTGTGTTTTCAGTTCTTTTAATTGAGAAATAAACACTGATATTTTTTTTTTTCTAATGCTATTTTATTTTTCCATTTTTCAGCTGTAGAGTAGTCCCTGGAGAAGGCCTTTCCAACAGTGCAACAGCATTTCTTAGCCTTCCTCACTCTGGTTCAAAGTGGTGGCCCATTGCAGAGTGGAAACCACTGACCCGATCCTAACTTTTGAAAACACCTTTTCCTATATACTACCTGAAACCTTCCCTTTCTGCCTGAAGCTATGAAAAAACAAGCTTTACTTATAAGTGCTGCTGCAGTAAGAAACCTTACAAGTGCTGAAGAAACCTACTTCAAATGTAACGCTCACCATGTTAGTGTGTGCTCTCCTAGAAATGTCGGATGGGGGAATTTATTTCATTGCAGATGCTCTTTTTTTTTTTTTACCTGATTGTTAAACCTGTGCACTTTTGATATTTTTCTTTAGCTTCTTTAATTCCTTATGTAGAAGAGTTTATATAAATGCAGTGGTTTTGTGCTCATAGTCTCTCTCCAATTTGGAACTTGTGATTTATGAATTATATATCAGCATGTGGCAGAGATTTTGGGGGGGCTCTAGATTGTGATTAGAAAAGAGTTTCAACAAAAAACAGGAGCTCTGCTAAACTATGTGCTGTGCTTCAGCATCTTTTTTTATTATTATAAAATGTTAAGCTTTATATGTTTAAATTACTGATTTTCTTTTTAACTGCCATGTTCATTAAGAAATCCAGGGTATTCAAATTCTGGGGTTTTTTTCATATTGTATTATTATTCTTAGGAATAGTTCAATGTAACAAGAAGAAAACTTGACTTTGTTCTGGTTAAAACAGTAATAGGCACTTGAAAAATATTAAATAAGTAGTATTACCTATAAATTCCAGAATTCCTGGGTTTTAGGAAGTCGAAGTATTATTGATTAACAGAATTTTATACAACTATACCAGTGAAATTCCAAATTGGAATTGTTGTGTTACTTTTTCATTTTATTGTGCCAAATTGTGGTACATTTAGAAAGAAAAATTCTAAAGTGGTCAATGATAGGGTGTTATCTATCAGCGCCTTTCTGTCACTCATTATTGCCAGTAGTGCCTTTGATCATTTGAAGGGAGACTCTTAGAGTAGCGTTCGGCCAAGTCCTGTCCCTTAGGAGGAGTGAAATGGCTGGTGTTGGAATTTACTGAAGATGTGGAGCAATAAGTGCAAAGTGAACTCCCCTTTCGCACATTTTTAACGGTAGTCTTACTTAGAGAGATTATATATTCGAGGAATTGTAAAAAATTCTGTTAGTCAATGATATTTCATCGTGCAAATTCAGGGGTAGAGAGAAACAAACAAACAAACAAACAGAAACCACAAAGCTGAACGAGCCCGACTGCAGGTCGGGAACCAAATGGCCTCACGTTGGACAGCTGAGTGATGCAGGGGCACAGCCCCGGGTGGAACCTCGCGCTCCCGGGCGCTGCGCGGGCGTGGGCGGCACATCCACATCTCCTCTTGCATGTCGGACCCGAGTGTGATTTCAGCAAACAGAAACGCTGGGGAAGCGCCTCAACCAGCCCTGCTGGGCTCGTTGAGGCTCCTGGGAATGATTAAATTGGTACTTGGGCTGGAGGGGGGAGGAGTTCTCCCGCTCCTCAAAAAAAAAAAAAATCAAAAAGGACAAATTGAACCAATATTGCTGGCGCGGAAGAGGTTTCTGTTTGCTGGAAAAAGCATTATTATTCCTAGATGTGGGGACTTATATTTCCATCTTCTGTTACAGTATTGATTCATAAGAAATATTGTTGCATTTAAAATTACTACATTTGTATGTGGGTATTTATTTGAAATGATGTCAAAGTACTGTATTATGTTCTATGTGCATTACCTTTTAGTGGTGGGTTGGTCTCCATTTAACGTCGTATGCATGTAATCTTGCCAAGTAACCTTTACACAGATCTGAGTAAAAAAAAAAAAAAGAGAGAAAATGTGAGAACTTCTTAAAAGGATAACTGCGTGTTAATTGGATAACCTTAGGAGGGGGTAGAGGGCAAAGAAATGTTGCTTCCAGATTAATGACACAGTGTTTAATGTAGGAAGGCAATGTGCCTGCGTAAAGGTGGTCACATTGGCAGGAGCAATAAAAGAGAAAAGGAATTGTGTGTTCTGCCTCTTGGTTTTGCGGTTTAAGTCGTCTGCCAAAGTGATTTTCAGCGTGAGGCCAAATATACAGCGACTTTTGTCTGGGAGAAACTGGATACTTTGCATGAAGTTTGCTGCAGAGCTAGAAAATTAATTCTTTGTGCTCATATTCAGGGAGAACCATCCCCTATTGTTCCATGGGGTCTTCCTGGATTGTTTTTGGCCTGGATCAGGCTGTTTTAATGTGTGTCACTGAATAGCTTTGCAAACACTTGTACCTGGTACGTGTTAAAGAAGGGTAGGACTTAATGCTTTGGTGGCAGCGGTGACAAGTCGTCCTGAAATTACATCTTCATTTCTCATGTACTCTCCAAAATACTCATGTACTCCAAGGGCTGCATCCAGCCTGGTCTTGAACACTTCCCTGGCAGTGTTCCAGGCCAGGCTGGACAGGCCCTGAGCACCCTGGTCTAGTGAAAGGTGTCTGCCCATGGCCCGGGGGTGGAATGAATGGTCTTTAAGGTCCCTTCCGACCAGTCAGGGATTCTATGAAAAAGCATTAAGTTGATGTTTGTCCAGTAGATTCAACAAAACAAACTCACAAAAAGCCCCCGAAGGAGAATGCCCCAAGGCTGAGGTTTGCCCCATCAATACAAAGATGTTCCCAGATCAACAGAATCATAGAATCAGCCAGGTTGGAAAGGACCTCTGAGATGACTTGATATTGGCCCCTAGAAATATTAAATCTGGTTTTATACTCTAGTTTAATGGCTCTTCTGTCCCCAGGTAGGGTTCCTACCTACCTGGTAGCAGTCCAGCTGCGTGACACCAGCTCTTCAACACAATTTATACCTGCAGAGCAAGATGCCAGTTCTTCCTTGGACATGGAAAACACTTGTTCAGTGGTGTGCAGTGAACTAGCAGAGCCCTGCTTGTAGAGTTCTGCATTTCTAAAACAGGAGCTTTACCTGCAGGATGATCTGGGGAAGAAACATGGTGTAAATCCATCTGCATTGAGACCAGGCCTGTTAAATAGTTGAACAGTGTGATTCAAGAATGCCTTAGTAAGAAAGAAAATGAGAGAACTAAAGGAGAATATTTAGATTAAAAGCCTGTCTAGTGAATGCCTATTAATTAAAACATCCATTTCTTTGACTCTCTTCTGTGTAGAAAATTCCCTTCCGTGCCTGGGGGGAGTGTTGCCTGTGCAGACATGGAGGGTGGGTCACCAGCTGCATTCCAGCTGCAGATGTGGCTGGAGTCAGTCTCCAGGAAAGGAATCTGCCAGTGAATGTCACACTCCTGCTTGCAGTGGAGTCAGCAATCCAGCAGTGGTCCTTTGTTTCTTGCAAGCAAGGCTTGAAAAGAAGCTGCACTTCCCAGAGGAGGTGCAAGGCAGATTTCTGGATGTACTGAGATGCCTGAAGACAAGAGGAGACCTGGAAGTCCCTGTGTACCTGCTTTTGTGGGATGAAGGCAACGAAAATTAAGACATAGGTGCTTTTTTGGAGATCCCACTAGGTAAGATGGTAAAACTCAGCTGCACAAATACTTACAGGAGTTATAGTTTCAAAAATATACTCACATTCTTGTGATGAAGTACATTGCCCTGCAGGACCAAGAAAAGGTATTTTTCCACCCAAGAACAATTAAAAAAAATTAAAAAAAAAGACAATTAAAAAATGTGAAGATCACCTCTGTGAGCTCAAACCCAAGCAAAGTAGCTAGTTAATGTTCACTGATTATATTATTATTATTTTTGAGTGCTATTTTGAGTGTTTATCTATAAAAGCTTCAAGCAAACATTCATTAGTGGTTGTTGGGAAAACCACTCATGTACAAACCACTCAAAAGATGACTTCATCCTAGTCCTTTCTTTTCTTCTACAGGCATTGCAGTCCTTTCCCAGGAAAGGAGGGGGGGATGCAAATGCAAATTTCCACGAGAAATACCAAGGTAACCTGAGACCTGCTCTGCCCCTTACCTTGCCCAGCCCTGTGACTTCAGGACATGCTGCTCCTGAACTGAGCTACCAGCTTTCATAATTATCAAGTGAGGGGGTTGTAAAATGTCTTAGGTCCGGTAATTGTGTTAAAAAAACCCTCCAAAACCCACAGCTTTGCCTCTGAAATACTTTTAACATCTGGAACCAGATACAGCTTGTTTGTTGGCTTCTAATATACCGAGTGGGAGCACTCTAATGAAAGCTGATTTTTGGGATTATGCTGGAGAAAACCTGAGAGGAAATTTAAAATTTACTTAAAACCCAGTCTATACTGAAGTTTAACTAGGACAATGTTTGTAGTGTGCTACTTGCTGATTAAGGCTACCTCCACGAGGCAGGAAAAAATTGCAAACTGATTCTTTAGTATATGGTTTTAAAGAGATCATAAGAGCCAAAAAAAAATATTAAAAGAACAGAACTTTTTAAAATAAACTCTTGCTAGCACTTGAATGATCCATTATTCTCAATAACAGTGTTTTCAGATCTTTATTGAAATAGGTCATTTCTGTTTTCAAACAGTAATCTATTTGAGGAACTACAATTCTTCATAATTAATTTTAAGGAGAGAAGAAAAAGCAACAGTTCATTTAAGTATGCACTGTTTTGTATTGCTTGACACTTAAAAGATAGTTTCTCCTTTATCTTCTCCATGAAACCTTACTCATGGTTTTATAGAGAAATTTTAGGGTAAACAGTCTCCCAGCATTCAGGTCTATGCGACCTCAAATTTAGGGAAAACACTCAATTTGGTGGTTCCCTAATAACAAACATTTTTCCCTTAATTTCCATTGATGAGACTGTTCCTAACTAAGACAGTTTGTATCCTTATTCCTAATTATATTGACTAAATATTCAGGCGGCTTCTACTGATCTCAGATGTTCCTTAGCTTATTTTCCTCTGTGCCTTCTACTCTGGAATTCAAAATAATGCAGCTCAAAGCTTTACCAAGGGATAAAGAGTGAAGTATTTGATCCAGCAGTGGAACATCAGCTTCCTGCTGTCACAGAATCCCAGAATGTGCTGGGTTGGAAGGAACCCACAAGGATCATCCAGTCCAACCCCTGGCCCTGCACAGGCCCATCCCCAAGAGTCCCCCCCTGTGCCCCAGAGGATCATCCAAACCCTCCTGGAGCTCTGGCAGCCTTGGGGCTGTGCCCACTGCCCTGGGGAGCCTGGGCAGTGCCCAACCAGCCTCTGGGGGAAGAACCTTTTGCTGAGATCCAACCTGAGCCTGCCCTGGCACAGCTCCAGCCATTCCCTGGCTGCTGTCCCTGGTCCCCCCAGAGCAGAGCTCAGTCCCTGCCCCTCCTCTGCCCCTGCCCAGGCAGCTGGAACTGCTCTGAGGTCTCCCCTCAGTCTCCTCCAGCTGAACACACCAAGTGCCCTCAGTGTCCTCACACAGCTTCAAATCAAGGCCCTTCCCCATCTCTGTTGCCTCCTTTGGACACTCTCTAATGTCTTCATATATTTCTTATATTGTGCCAGAGGTTTGCTGTGCTTCACAGCTGCTGGCAAAAAGCTGGGGTTCACACTTTCCTGACTCCAGATGCTCTACCCTGAATAACAGGAGGGGTAACTGGGCAGCCTGAGAACGGTGTGAACGAATCCGATTTTTGGCCACCGTGTAATTTGTTTTTGAGCTGCAGGAACAAAACCACCTTAGTGGGTAAGGCCTGCTGGCTGTGTGCTGGGGCAGGTCACGGTGGCTGGCACCTTCTGCCATGCTGCTGGCAGTCCATCAGTGATGGTGGCACCTTCTAGGTGTCTCTGAATTGCACCTTCCTGTAGGCTGCCAGTGAAACTCCATGCCTGACACTGCATCACTGCTGGTGGTGTTTAGGGCTTGTGGTTTTCTTAAGTTCCTGCTTTTAGTTCTGATATTAAAAAGGGAGGGAAAAGTTTCCATCTGTGACTTTTTGTGCTGTATGGATGAAAGCCCAGGTGGTTTGTTTTTTTCTTTAAATAACATAAGAAAATATACATATATCTTTGCCGATTGAATGTTTGCCTTCTGCAAGAAAATACCTGCTAAAAGCTTGTTCAGCCTTTAATTGGAACACAGGAGCATGGAATAGCTGAGAACACTTCCAGGAGCCGTGGTGCAGAGGCTGCAGCCTCTTTCATTGCCTCAGTACAATATGCAGTTGGGCTCCCAGGGGTGTGCACAGTCCCTCTGAGTCACCAACAGTCCACTGGAATTGCAGCCCAGGGAAGGGATGAGAGCTAAAGGGGGTGTTTGTGTTCTGCCTTTCTGATCTGGCTGCAGAAGCTGGTTGGGTAGTGGGAAGCAAGGTAAGAATCCAGGCCTTTCCTCCCCTGTGTTGCTTATCCCCCTTAGAGCCACTGTTACCATGAGCTTTTCTCATCCCTTCTCTGACTTGGGTTAGACTCTTCATTGTCTTCTGGACAGCTCTTCCCAGAGGTGTAAAATGACACTCTCTTTGCTGCTGTGCCGCTTTGTTAAGAACCCTGACAGAACATCTGCTGGCAAGGGGGCACCACATAAATCCTCTTCCATTCCTGTGCCATTTGTAGGGAACAAAATTTTCATTGCTGCTTCTTCCACTCCTCTGAAGGACAGTTTTCACCAGTGTCCTGTTTCAGAAGGGATGTTACTTTCACGGAGGCAGAAGGAAAAAGCTAAAAAAAAGCCCATCCCAAATACCTATTCATAGAAAAATGGATGTGTTCCTGTGGGGTGAGGAGAAGGGGAAGTTGCAGAAGGGGAAACAAGAAAGTGGAGGGAAAGGGTGTGATCTGCACGAGGCAGTTAAAAAAAAAGAGAGAGGAAGGTATGCAACAGTATGAAAAGGGCAGGAAGGAAAAAATGGCAGCAATGGATGAGGCTGGACTCTTGAGCAGCTTGAAGCAGCTGGATCTTCCATGGGCACGGATTGTTTGGCATAAAGCCTAGGAAAAACTCAATTCCAAAAAAGCAGCTGGCAATTTAGTGTAGTCTGGTGGTACAGACTGCATAGTGTGCATTTCCCCATGTTAAAGGGATCAGCCACCACGTTCATCAGCTGCCAGGGGGCGGGAGGAGGCCCAAGAACATGAGGCCACAGAAGGAAGGAGCAGTGTGAGAAAACGAGGAGAACGCGTGAGGGAAAAATATGTTCTCTGACATATTTGAATGTGTTTGTGTGTGGCTTCAGAATGTCTCACACAAGTCTCCTGGGTTCCAGTAACACTTGTTTTTAAGCTTCAGTTCACAGGATGATTTCCTGTTGAAGTATGAGCCCAGGTGTGCCCAGGTGGGCAGGAAAGGCCAAGGGCACCTGGGCTGTACCAGCCATGGTTTGGCCACAGGCCCAGGGCAGGGACTGTCCCCCTGTGCTGGGCACTGGTGGGGTCACACCTCAAATCCTGGGGGCAGTTTTGGGCCCCTCATGACAAGAAAGACCTTGAGGAGCTGGAGCGTGTCCAGAGAAGGGAAGGGAGCTGGGGAAGGGTCTGGAGCACCAGGAGCAGCTGAGGGAGCTGGGGGGGCTCAGCCTGGAGAAAAGGAGGCTCAGGGGGGACCTTCTCACTCTCTCCAATTCCCTGACAGGAGGGGGGAGCTGGGGGGGGTCGGGCTCTGCTCCCAGGGAACAAGAGACAGGATGAGAGGAAACAGCCTCAAGTTGCACCAGGGGAGGTTTAGATTGGGTATCAGGGAAAATTTCTTCACTGAGAGGGTGGTCAGGCACTGTCACAGCTGCCCAGGGCAATGGTGGAGTCACCATCCCTGGAGGGATTTAAAAGACATGTAGATGTGGCACCTGGGGACGTGATTTAGTGGTTGGCTTGGCAGTGCTGGGGAATGGTTGGACCTGATGATCTTTGAAGTCTTTTCCAACCTTAGTGATTCTGTGATTCAGTAATATTTCTTCTAATTAATATCTGAGTCAATCTAAACACAGCTATGAATGTCCACACACCTGAATGTCCATATCAAGTGTAACCAAATACATCTGACTGGCCTCAGGTTAGGGTGCTTTTAAACATTTCTTAAACTAAATTAGTTTCTGTGTTGTTACATCAAGAGAACTAAGTTTAGTGCCTACAGAATGCTATGTTCACAAAAACAGGCTGCAGGGTTTGTGTAAATACAGACTCCTGGAGCTCCTGACACAAAATACCAACGCTCTCCTGTCGAGCTGCTCATACTGGGCAATGTAAGACTGGCTGAAGAAGTGTGAAGAAAACTCGTCCACACGGGCTTCAAGAGACAGGAGTGCCCACCAAATTTGTGAATGTCTGACGTTACTGGCTGTGGTTTTTACACTTAGTGCCCAAGCAAATCAAGACATGAATTTTGGAGAGATGAGTTAGAATCTGCCCTAGCAGATTAGTTTATGCAGCATGGCTGGAGAATCTGGCCAGCACGAAGGTGTCTATTAATCCTATTCTTTACAAGTCTGGCCACCACTGAAGGTCAGAACTGCTTTTTCTACCCGTCACTTGTGCTGAAAGCACCAAATTTCCAGCTTAAGATCCCTCGTGCTCTTTAATTACCCAACTGCTCAATGTCTGGAGCAACTCCCTTTGGAAGTCAGCTCTAGGAAAGAAGGACTGACTGTGGTCTACGAGAAGGGAGGAGACTCCATAGCGGGGGATAAAAAACGCTAAGAAACGTAAAAGGGGTGTGGCCGCTCTGCCTGGACATGCAGTGCCATCGCCTGCAGCTCCGTGGGATCGGGGAGCAGTTCTGGCAGGCGACACGAGGTGGCAGCGCCATCCACACATCCCGCACACGGGACCCTCGGCTGCTGCGGGGAAAGTGGGAGCTGGGAGCAAAGCTGGCCACGCTAAAAGATTTGACTTTTGTCTCAAGAATTCTTCCCTCCCACTCGCTCCTTTTCTCCTCTGTTCAGCTTTGCCGTGGTTCCCCCTGGCTTTGCACAGCTCACCTTGGAGGTATTTCTTGCTCTTCCAACAAGTTGCTGGCTTGGCATCTCGCAAATATGAAGCTTTATGAATGGAATTTTATAGGAGCTGTCATGCTTTGGCTCTCTCTCCTGTCATTCCCATCACTGTTTGGGATCTCACACTGTATTTAGGAGTCAGAGAACCAGGGATCTGCTCTTGCTTTGCAACTGAACGGGATGGGAGAGGTACATTGGGCTGAGCTACTTCCCACCAAGGAGCAATGGTGAATTCCTGTGTCTCTGTTCTGCTTCTTGGTCCTTCCTTGCTGTTTCTGTTCTATCTCGTTTCAGCATACATTTTGGGAAAGGTGCACCTGTCAGCTCAGAGCACTGCCGTGCATGGAACCATTTGGAGACAGGATAGCTTTGCTCATGGAGTGTTATGTGCTTTGCTGCCTTGATTTTGGTTGTGTCCTACTCATTACGCCTTCCATGGCCATTTTCTTACTCACAAATCTCTTTTTAACCCCTTTTCAATGACTGCAGGAGAACCTAGTCTCTGTTCAAAACATGATCAACCAGTCTTGAAAAGTTCTGAACAAACGTGTCTGGCTGGTTGCTCTCTGCTGCATTGGACCTGAGCTCATGGGGTACCTTTCTGCTTACTTATCAGTCTTCACAAAGAGAATTAATGCCATAGAGGCTTTTACCATCAGGTGAAAAAACCTTCCCCAGTGCCAAACACCCCGGGCTCTGTGATAGGACTGGATGAAAACCGAGACTTCAGTGGGGAGCACTGAGGTATGAAAGGCAAGAAAAAGTGGATGGAACTTTGCTACTGAGTCCTGGTAAGCTGCAGATGTGGGGGAAAACTGGCCATGTTTTAAGGGAATTCCATAAGCACACAGAAAGGACAGATATGGTTTGCACTACCACTGCCACCTTTTGCTTCTTTAATGATTCAGTCTTCACAGAGGTGGAGTCTTCCTCTCTTCTGCAGAAGGGATTTGCACAAAAAGGTGTTTTGTTCCTTTCTGGACACTGCTGGAGAAAAGTCTGAGATAGTTTGTTCGATTATTAATGATAATAATGGGAAGAAAAACAAAGCTGAACAAATTAAGTGGACCAAATTCTACGTACTAAAACGAAAAGCCTGGTTTCATTAGTTTAGGAAGTTTTGGGGCCTAGTGCTAATGTAGAAACTACAGTAATTAATCCCAGTGGCATACCTGGTAAAACTGGAGTAATTTCTCCATAGGAGATGGACCTGCTACATTAGAAGTAGTAAATAATTCTATTATTTAATCAACAATTAAAGGCTAATAGTGCTCCAGGAAGGACTTGATTTCTCTCAGAGATTTAAACTCCACCAGAAATTCCACTCTTGGATCTGCAGTTCATCTCCAACTGTATGTTTTTCCTCATGAGGAAAGTCATGTGGTAGAACAGTTGCTGTATTTAAGCCTCACAAATGGATTCCTGCTTAAGGCCACACTACTTAAAGCCTGCCTTTGCTCATTACAGTGACAACTAAGAAAATACAGGTATGAAGACAAACAGATGGTCTAACAACTCCTGTCTG
>NW_016690366.1:1062387-1079721 GCF_001604755.1 Lepidothrix coronata
AAAATGCCTGCACAAGGTAAAAATTTAAATCTATTATATAATTTGGTAGATAAATACCTAAAAACAACAGTGCTTCAGCTAAAAAGCCACTCACAGATTCTGACCTGGAGGAAGTTCAGGGTTTATATAAGTGTATGTATATATGCATATACACAGAAATATATATGTAGGGGCTGGAACCAGATGATCTTTAAGGTCCCTTCCAACCCAAACCATTCTGTGATTCTATGATTCTATTTTTAAAGGACATGTTTGTGTTCTGGGTGATTTAGTAACAGATTACAAAAATATTGTACTAACCGTTTTGTTTTGTTTTTCAGAGTAAAGCAGTTTTACTAAATATTTTGGCTTCAGCTGATTTGCAGAGTCATCCCTAAGTCACGGAATAATTACATAAATCACGGAATGCATGTAGAATAAAATTAACACCAAAAAAAATAGATGAGAACTCCTTTATCAGAATTCAAAATGAGTCAGTGTCTGTTTCTGAACCCAGATTAACAGTGATAGGGTGATAAAAATCAAGTGCTGTAATTCCTTCTTGCTATTTAAAAGCTATGCCTTACGTCTGCCAGACCACTGCAGCATGTCTTAAAAGTCAGCATTTCTGCAGTAAATTTCTGATCTAATGGTGCCCAGAAAAAACAGTATTTTCCTCTCCTGTTTGACAGAGATTTGGGTTTAATGCCTCTGTGATCAAAGCAGCAATCTGACAGGATCTCAGTTTGGCTGATTTCAGGTTACTGCAAACCTTGGGTAAAATCTACAATGCCCTTTGGGTTATTTAATTTGTGAAAAGACTTAACTCTAATCCTGCTCAATGCTAAGGGCACTTTGGTACCTCTGTGCTTTTACTTTTGAATAATGGGGTTTATGCTCCTGAAAGACACAGACTGTGAAGCACATAACCCTGGATGCATCTGTGCCATATCTGATGATCCAATTCATAAAGCACACCTTGTTTTTGAGGGTAGTGTGAAAGTCAGTGTTGCTTGGAAGTGTTTAATCGAATGGTGACAAGCTACAGCTCCTCATTTACTGTATAAAGTGATACAGAATAAATGATGAACGGGGGAGCTGAAAGGACCTTCTGGGTCACTGAGTTCACCCCCAGTTCTGCAGATGAATGTGCACGTCTGACAAGCCTGCAGCTTTCAGTAACCCAAAAATATCAATGCAAAGCCACAGTAAACAGACCCTAATCTGTGCACAGAGGTTCCTGTAACACCGCTGTGCTCTGTCCTGAGTTCAGTCCCGGCCTTCTGGCTGCAGCCAGCACACAGACAGACACTCACTGAGAGGTGAGGACCCTGCTGGCAGCCACACATGTTGGCTGTTAGTGGTCAGCAACACCTCCTCACCCTCACCATCCCCTTGGGTGAGCGTGGACAGTCACACATTAAGTGCAGCTTTTCTGGTCGACAAATTAGGAATCCCTGAATAATGCAGGGAACCATCCTCATTTCACCCCAGAGACAGCAGACAGGGAATGGATCCACCGCTCCTGGAGCTTGTTGTTTGTCAGTCCATGGCAACAGGAGAACTGTTTGCCCCGGCCCAGCATTGAAAAGATGAAGAATGGCTCTGGTGCCCCCCTTGAGGACATTTTCAGTTGTGAAGATCAGATTCTGGAAACAGGTGACCCACTCTGATCACTCATGACCTGTTGTATGAATCTAATTTCAGAGAGTCCCAATAACAATTCTGAGCTATATTACCTTAATAAGATCTGCATCAATTTAAATGAAAAGAACCTGTTAAACCAGTATGTAAAGCATACCGGTGAAATTAGACAGTGCAGGATTGGAAATGCCTATTGTTGAAGAGAATTAACACTCAAGCCCCCATGAATATTTAAGTTCAACTCCTTTATGAAGTGGGGCTAAAATACAGACTATTCCACTCTGCTATAAAAATCACATGCCGGGGCATAAAAGCTGCCACAGGATGCGTGTCCCAAATGGAGAACTGCTTTACTCCTATCTGCAGTTCCTTATTTCTATCTGTCTGTTGTTCTGTGCTTTTTTTCTGTTGGATTCCTGGCTGCTCTGGTAACTGGTGTTCATGAATATGCAGTAAATTTGCTTTTGCCTAAGGTATAATTAAAAAAGCCCTCATACCCTACCCCAGTAGGGTTTTGGCTTAAAAATATTTTTTTCTGACCTTTTTTTTTTTTTTTTCAAATTTAAAGTGAAAGCAACAGAATCAGCTTCAGTGCTGCCATAAAGTTAATTTTTTTATTGCAATTGCTGGTTTAATCTCTTTGCAAATGAGAAAGAAAGCAGTGCTGCTTTCTCTGCAAGTGCAAAAGGCTCAGATCCTAATTCATGGGAATGATATTGCATAAGTACTTAAAAGTCATGTCACAGTAATCTTCAAATCTTCATCTTCACGTGAAAAGTAGTGCCTTCAGGAAGGACAAAAAAAAAAAGCTCTGATCAAAATTCCAAGAGTTATAAATAAGGACTCTGTACACAAAGGAACTTTGTGTTTGCAGTGGAGTGTCATATGATGGCAAAAGCACATGAGGGTCACCCTGAGAATTACATCATCCGGAAGGAAACACAACATGCATCTCCTACATGAAAAGCACGTCAGACAGACCCCATGTATTTGCAAAGCCTTGGCTCTTTGGTCTCCAATGTCTCATTAAATCCAGAAGAGGTTATTTTTACACCCTCACTAGATTTATCTTTCCTGGACATGCAATGGTAATCCTTATTGAACTGCAAAGCCTACCATGAAGGAGAGTCACTTTGTGTTGAGACAGCTATTCTTGTACAAGAATTTTAATGTGATATGACAGGCAACTTTTTTTCTTTTTGGGGAGAAAGAGTATTTGTATGAACTTTGCTAACTGCTCACACTGCATTTACTGGCCCTTTTCTCCCTTGCACACATGTGCATTGCTGGTCAAAAGCAATGGCAATTTAAGCAACTTGCTTAAATTGTAAACTGTCTCCTGAATTACTTAAGTGATTCTGGTCAGAGATACAAATTCAATACTGCACATACCCAGACTGTAGATGATGAGAGCACCTACAATGAAAAATGCTCTAATTCTCTAGGAAAAAAAAAAAAACCCAACCCAAAACTCAAACCAAAATGCTGGCTAGGGTGGGGAAAGAATTGGGCAGAAAATAAATAGATAACTTTAAAGGACACTGGTTATTTGATGTTCTGGTGATATATTAAACATATTTAAATGCTTAAAATAAAGTCTACCTCCGCTTTGCAATTAATAGCGTGGACCTTGTTTTCATGAGAGCAAAGAAGGCGGGTAATTTTCAACAACTTGTAAGTTTGTTTCTGCTGAACTCCCATCATACCTGATAAGGTGCAGCAGTGGTCGGTGAGCTCAGATCTGCTCTGCTCAAAGTGCCACAGAGAAGACCTGCCTCGTTGTGTTAAAGAACAGGACTAATCTCAGGGAGCCATAACCATTTTGTACAGCAGTAAATCTCTGAAATCGTTAGTTGCATATTAACAGGTAGGATTTCCAGAGTAACAAGAAACTCAGATTGGTTCATTACTGAAAAATCTGCTTTCTTAACGCTAGTTGAACGAGACCCTATCCACAGAGTTACCCTGGAATTATCCTGGAATAATTAGTCCAAGGAAATTAATTTTATGACTGCCATTATAAAACTATTTTTCTCTTACACCACGCTATTGAAGTACTCAAATGTGTATTTCCATAGTGGTGCCTACATCAATGCTGGATATTTCAGGGGGGAAGTAAGGAGCAATGACCAACTTCTGGGTAATGGAAAACAGACTAAAGCTCAACATACATAACTTCTCATTGTACTGTTTTGCATTTTTTTTCCTGGAGGTAAATGCCTTTGTGAAGACCATTTTACATGACTTCGTGCTTTCAGAGATGGAGTGATAGGTGCTTTTAAGCTTAATATATTTAGGTTTTTTTTTTTTCTCAGTATTATTTTTTTCCTTGTGACGAGAAGCTGGAGATCTTAACTCTCACAAACGCTCTCCTTTAAAGATGTGCCTCACCTGAGGACGCAGGGCTTTACCTGGCTGCAGAAGGAGCACTTCACCGGCGCCGTGAAGGAGAGCATCCCCCTCCACCTCAGCTGCTCCCTGTCCAGGCACACAGCAGCGACTCGGGCGCCCCCGGTTTTCAAGAAGAAAGACCTTGTTTCAAAAAGAAAGACCTTGTTGCTTGGGATGGTTCTGGCAAGTGGGAAAGAGGCTAGTTGCCTGAGGGGGAGCGAACAACAGGGTTTGGTCCCCCCTCAGACGAAATTCGTGTCTGAATTGCTCTCTGACACGAACACGGAGGGCAGGAGGTCGGGCAGGGCAGGCACCCGCAGCCCCGGGTCTCAGCCGGGCTCCCCCCGAGCCCCACCAGCCGCACTGCGGAGCTTTTGGCTCCCAGGGCAGCGGCTGGCGCGGAGCCTGCAGCCCTTCCGTTTCCCTTTCTGCCGCCCGTGACGTGATTTCGAGGTTCGCCCTCCTCCTTCTCGCCCGAGGGACCCCACGATCCCCGTCCCCGCGGCGCGGGAGCGGCCTCGCTGCTGTGGGGAGCGCGGTGTGGGGAGCGCGGCCCGGGGCCGCTCCGGCTCCTCGCAGCGCTGCCCGGGGACCGCGCCAGCGCCGGGCGCCGCTTCCCCAGGACAGGGAGGGGTGTCCTCCCCCTCCTCTCGGCCCCCACCCCTCACGAGGGGCGGGCGAGGGCGACCCTTCGCCGCCGCCGGCAGCAGCACCTGGTCCCGCGGCCTCCTGCGCCGCGCCGGGCCGGGCCGGGGGCTCCTCCCGCCTCCGCCGCCTTCGGGGGCGCCGCGTCCCGCTGGCGGCGCCTCATGGCGCGATGCAGCTGCAGTGGGAGGGAGAGGAAACCCACCCCCCTCGCCCGGCGGCCGCCTTTGTAAGCGCCCGGCCCAGCTCGGCGCGTAGCGGCTCGGGGAGCGCCGGAGCGCGGCGGCGGGACCAGATGGAGCCGGAGGGTAAGGGCGGCCGCGGTTCCGAGCGAGCCCCGCGTTCGCCCGTCCGCCAAGTTCTCCGCTGGGCGGAGGCGGTGGGGCCGCGGGGAGCCGGGCCGGGAGCGGGGCGGGGCGGGCGAGGGTCCCGGCGGAGTGCGGGGGCTCTGCGGGGCTCCCGGTGTGCGGGGCTCCCCCCGCCAGGGCCCCGCTCCGGCCGTGCCGTCCGCGGGGAGCCCCGCGGTGCGGGGGGAGCGGGGCAGCCGGCACCGACCCGCGGCACTGCGCTCAACTTTCTTTCTTCCTTCCTTCCTTCCTTTATTTTTTTTTTTTTAATTTTTCAAAAATTTTTTTTCATTCCATGCCTCTCCCCCCCCCCCGAGCGTTCTGAGACAAACCCGTGTCCAGCGGGGCCGCCCCGCCCTCCCCGGGCTCGCCCTGCTCTGCTCCCGCACCCCCGGCGGGTGTCCCGCGTCCCTGCCCCTGACAATGCCCAGGGACTCCACGTTTCGCTAAAACACAGCACCGAGCTGTGTAAAAAATGTGGTTTCAGTTATCTTAAAGCCACATAAAGCCATTTTCTCCTAAACGCTTTTTTTGGTAAGACTGGCTATTAACTGCATAGATTAAATTTATTTCCTTGCCAGTCCATATTTAGGCGCTTATGAAATGCTGGTGTGTGTTGTTTTTTTTTTCTCCCCCACTCTTCTTTTTAAATACCTTTTGGAACTGTTAGTTTTCGTAATGTAAACCATTTCTAGCTGCAAATTGGAAACCTCTGGGCCATAATGGTCTGTTGCATTTAGCTGGCTGTCTCTGTAAGCCCTGCATTCTCCTGGGAAAAAAAATAGAAAGAAGGGGGAAAAAAAGGCCCTAAAAAACCTTATGAGATTCATGTTTAGAAAATTGGCCACATGCAACGTAGCTGTTTTTTAAACCTCAGTACCTAAGTCACATTTTCCATTCCAAATATTAAGGGTGGTTAAACTATGTTAAAGGGATATACTCTACCTTAGTTCCCTTGCAAGCTTTAGGGAATTTTAACACAAAGGAAAATGGCTCTGCAATATAAAAGAATCTTGCAGTGCCTGATACGCAGCAGCACCAAGGAGTAGAAGAGACTATTGGCAATTGTTAATGACCAGAACTGGTTTTGTTGTCCAAGCAGAGAAGTGTGCAGAATGGCAATGGGTTACGTATGGTGACCAGTACATGGATTATAGTATTCTTGTATTCTTTATAAAAAGTTTATTTTTCATGGAAAGCTAGTTTTCACAATGCTAGGAGGATGTTTTATAAACTCACCCCCTGTGTTTATAAAATCATCCCCTGAAATAAGCAAGCTGGGTTGTTCCTGATTTATCTCATTTGTGACCCAGTTCTTTGTATTGTACGTCTCCTTACCTTAATAAAGTTAGAAAAAAGATAATAACAATGAGTTTGAGTTTGAAGGAACTCCTTCGTTTGAAGAAATAAGTTCTCGTGTTTAAAAAGTGGAAGTTCTCTGTCCTGTTTCTTGGTTAGTTAAAGTCTGGATCAACCCAGGAAGGGTTATGGTGAGCTGCTGAGGTTCCCCATCTCCCCTGGATCCAGGAGTATTCAGACAATCTGACTTCTGGCACCTCCCAAACTCCTTGGGTACCGATCTTCCATATGTTGAGTTTGGAGGCTGGTCCTCCCACATGGATTGGAGCCTGCAGTAGCTGGAATGCCTGTGTTAGCAGCCTCCCTCCCTGTCAGTGAGGGAGCCAGGGTTCTCAGGTTAGTTGCTTGTGGATTGGTGCGATACATATCCCACTGCATGTGTGCCTTTGTGATTTTGTTGGCTGTGGTTGATGCTCTTCAGGGAGTGTTTTTTCAGTTTTCAGAGTCAGGGCACCCAGAGTGAGGTGATCTAAGGAAAGCCTGTAGAGCTTGCTTGTTCTTGTGGCTTTGATCAGATGTGCTGGAATTGCTGTTGGCCAGTCCCCTTTGGTGCAGCTTCTTGCATTTAAATGTATGTCAGAGGATCTTGCTGAAAATGAAGCTAGGGCTTTCTCTTTCCAGAGGAGCGCTGCCTCTTTCCCAGTGTGCAGATGCAAGGCCTGTCAGGTGTCTTCCACAGAGGCAGGGAAGCCTGGGGGGTTGATACTAGGTTCCTCAAGGAGATCCAGTGTGGTGGTGTGATGCCACAGAAATACTGACCCCCAGAATTCTTGTGGGTGTCCCCCAAACTCCAGACATTAGCTGAGGTGATAATGTGTGAGGAGGCCGGGACTTCAGAGTGTATTTGATCTTGGAATGTCTCAGAGATGCAAGAGAGGATGTTACATTCAAACTAGTAAAAATGGTGGAATCACAGCGGTGATGATCCTCATGGCTTTTTGTGTGGGATGAACTTCTGCAGCGTGACCCCGAACAAGGAAGACTATCTTAGGTCAGTAGTGGTGGAAGTGGGTTTTTGAAACCCTGGGACACTAGACTTGGGAATTAAGAATCCCAGGTGATGATTTTTCACTCGTGCATTGTTTGCACTGCAGTGTTTTCAAGGCAGGCTTTGTGGCTGGGTTTTCCAGAGCATCCCAATGGTTTTATACTCCGAGCTCCCCGATCAGGTTCAATGCGTTTGGTTTTGGGAAGGCCTTGTTCTCAAACAAGCTGTGTGAGATGGAGTGCTGTGGGCATGTATTTCCTAGTGCTTTTCAATAAAAAATGGACAGCTAACTTCTGTAGGAGGTTTTGAGAACAGCTTTGTCTTCCCATGTGACTGTAAGCTCAAAGAACACTTAATGTTCCTCACTGACACTTGTCCTTGCTGACCCAGCTCAATAATAATGGACACATGGGGGTTTTTTTCCAAATCATACCTTTTTTTTTTTTTAGAGATCTTGCTAAGATTGTTGGGGATCAGTAATATTGGTGCAAATGATACTGCTTTGGTCAGTGAGTGTGACCCAGTGGTTTGTGTGAGAATTGAAAGGGCAGGGAGTGTAAATGCAGCAGTGATGTGATAAATGCTTTGATTCCTCTCTGAATGTACACCTGTTTCTACTGAAGCTGTAAACTTGTGAAATGCTTTTGAGTAAGATTAATTTTCTTCTTTAACGTGTTTTGTAAACTAATTTAAATTTTTATTTTAAAATTTAAATTTTTCGTTTACTGAAAGCTCAGTTTGAAACTAAAAGAGGTGACTGGTAAAGCCTAAGTAATAAATACTTCTAGCTCCCAGGATACAGATACTGTGTTAGAGATTGGAGCTATTAATTATGTAGATGTTAACTTGTCTGAGTGGAGTGAACAGTGGCACATTAAAAGCAGTAATAACTACTGTGGTATCCGTTTGTGTCAGCATTATCAAATTTTAATGTGAAATTTAATGTTTAACTTGAGAGACCTCCTGTGACTTGCAATTCTTACATAATGATGAATATCGATACTGTTTTGAAAATACGTCTCTTGATCCAAATTCTGTGAACTGGTTGAAAGTTCCTTTTAAGTAAAAAATTAACTTCATATATTTTTCAGATACAGGAACAGAGAGTATGAGGAAAGCCTGAGCTAAGGTGGACTAAGGCATGAGTGAGAGAGAGGGAAAATAGGAGGGGAGTATTGTTGAAGTTCTTTCCATGATGTGGCAGTTCTCTGCTGTGTGCCCACCACCAGCTCTCAGGTCTCTCATTTTCTTGTCCTCTGCCAACCCCTTTGAAGTCCCCACCGAGCCTGGCTCCCCTGAGCACAGGACCCCGAACCTCCGCTGTGAAAATCCATGTGAAATTGGAAAGAGATGTCTGCAGCTCAGCCTTGTGCTCTCTGGAGTATTTGGGAGGCAGTCAGTCACAGCGTGGAACTCTGGCTGGTTTGGAGTTATGAGTGGTGAAATTTGAGAAGCCTTTGTTGGTGGAACAATAGTGGAGGTACACTGGAAAGTGCTTCCAGGGGAACTTTGTGCTCCTCCCTCTCCTCTCCCCGCTCCCGTTCCCAGCCAGCTCCTAAAAGCAACGTTTAGTATAACTAGATTTGCATTTTACACTTAAAATTTTATGGGTCTTTGCGTTTCATCTCACAGTTCGTGGCTGTTCACTGTGTCTGTGCTGGCTGTTGCTGGGAGTTGCTGGGTGTTTGTTTTGTTGCTGGGTGCCAGGCAGGTGCTGTGCCAGCCCACGGAGAGATGTGCTGGTGCCTGATGTTCTCTCCCTGGTGCTGCATGGAGCCTGATGTTCATCTCCACTCCCTTGGTGGTCCACCTCTTGCTTTTTCTGGCAGTAGTCACCACGTGTGAGAAACACCCAGGTCTGCAGTCCTGGCCTGGCTTCTCAGGGTTAACTTTATTTAACTTTTATTTACAGTGCATAGCCTCTGTGGTCCCTGACCGCTACCTCTCGAAGTGCTGTCCTCCCAGCTTGTTCTGCTGGTTGTCACTGGTTTTCATTGCTATTTTTGTCTTCTTGTGAAGTGCAGTTGAATTTCAGAGTTTATTGGTATTACCTGCTTCCTTGTTTTCTGAGTTGCACTTTTCTTGTTAAGACCCTGGTGTCGGACAGAAAGCCATTTAACTGCTGTGGGAAGGTGGAGAATTGAGGTGGAAGGCTGGGAGAGGAGGTTGTTGACAAAGCATAACCTCAGCCATCTCATGCAGGACTCCCTGCAGGGTCCTTAGGGGGCTCAGCAAAGTGATTTTATCAATTCCTCACCCCGAGTTGCTCCATTAACAGAGGGCCAAAATTCCTACCTTGGAGCCAGGCTGTTTGAATAACCCTTCAGATCTGGGCAGGGTACTTTTCTCCCCCAGTCATTCTTCTCTCCCTCTTAGCATGATTAGTGTTATGGTTATGAACTCTAAAACTCATGGCTTTTTGGCAGTCAACCATCAGCATAAAAAAGTTGCAGAAGTGCTAAGATGGGGTTTTTCTCCTGTGCTAAAGCACTTGGTAGTGCCTGAATGATGTGATGTGTGTTGGTGGTGGGCAGCCCCAAGAGGCTGGTCAGAATGACCGTTGTAGGTCCCAACTCTGTACTCGTGTTGGCCATCAACAGCCTGGAGAAGGAGGTTTTGTGAAGAAATATGTGAAGTGTTACCAACTTTAGTGTCTTAAATGCTGGTGATTTTTGAGAGAGCTCAGTGTTACTAAAAGCAAGAATAACAATTTCTAAGTTTTTTAATTGCATAGGCCTCTGCAGTATGTTTAAATGTGTTGGAAGTGTTGATTGCAGTTTTGAAGGTGCTCCTGAGGTTGGGTCAGAAGCAGTCACTGGGCAGTGAATAGAGTCATGGTCCTCAAATCTGTTGTTAGTCACAGTAAAAAGCATCTTTTGGGATGACAGAATCTTTTAGGTATTAACAGAGAGAGACAGAGCAGACCAGTGAGCATTGCTGTGAGTGGTGAGGAGCTGTGAATCACTGTAGGTCCTCATGCATTTCACCATGGCCATGACTAATTACATCCCTGAAATTGTATCTTAAAATGCTGAAGCATCCCCTTTTGAAAGATAGTTCTAGTTCTTTATTTCTTCAGAGGCTGATTTGATGCTGCTTCTTAGACATTCTTCTGTTTAATGGATATTCAAGGAGAGAGCATTTTTATGCCGGACTATTGAATGATAGTGTTATATATATGTGTTATATAATTACGTGTTATATTTGTCATTTTTCTCTCTTCAGGCATTTTGAGTAAGCTCTTGCTGGAGTGTACAGAGCCACTGTGCTAAGAATAGCTACCTCTACTCTTAATTTCTGATGTGCATCGAGGTTAATTAATGTGAATTAATTAATGTGAATGGCTAAAACACTAACACGGGGTCCAGAGTTGACACTGGTTAGATGTCAGCCCAACCTTGATCCTTGGGACAGAGCATGTGGGTCCAGCATATGCATGTAGCTTACACATCTGTACATGGCATCCTGGCAATCTGGATGGAGATTTTTGGAGGATAACAACCTCCATATTAAAGAATCTAACTTCTAAAAGTCCAAACAACTCAGTAGTCCCAGTATTTTTTTGGAAGGCAGGGCACCGTCTAAATATCGCTTGGATGTCAGAGGTTTCTCCTGTTTATTTTAGACTTCTGAAAAGCAGGCAGGTGTCTGACTATAATGAAGGAATTTAACACTGGCCTCTAGTTTTCTTAAACTCTTGGCCTCTTTTTATTCTTTCTTTTTGAGCTTGCAGGCTCTGAGCAGAAATTCTCTCTTGGTAACTTAACCCTGAGCAAATATTTACATTCATGAGATTCTTGCTACTTCAGCAATCATTTTGGACCTTGAGGTTGGAACAGGGTAAAAGTTACTGTACCAAACATTGGGGATGGGCAAGGAGCTGGGAAAGGAAGACCGAAGAAGCCTCCAAATATGGGCTTACCATGTTTGGTAGGAATCACCTGTTCAGTGTGATTATCACCCCGCAGCCACTGCTGTGTTCCAGGATGAGATTTACAGAGATACTGTGTTTCCTGCCACTGACCCTATGCATCTTGTGATTTGATTCAGCTTCAAAATGCTGAATAAAAACGTTTGTGTAAAAACCGAAGTGAACAAAGTAGTAGAAGGGAAGACTGAGATAGAAAAGAAGGAAAAAGTAGTGAATACAATGCAAAAAACCTGACAGAGGCATAGGAAGAGATTTTGAAGAAGGAGGTTTTTTTAAAAGTCAAAATTTGTAAGAAATTTGAAATTTGTAAAAGAGGAAACCTGTACAAAACACTTGTGGGGATTAAACTGAGATTACAGAAGAAGTAAGGGAAAGGTTCTCCAGGGTAATGAGCAAGGATATAAATAAGGTAAAGGAAGGAGTGATCTCCCTGCAAACCAATGGACGAAAATACCACCAGATCTCAACTTCCTGTGGGTTTGTTTTTTCCCCTAGATTTTGCTGTTACAATCCAGCAGCATGCCCTGTGCTGGCTGCACTCTTTCTGGGAAAGACGGGATGACAGTGAACTCTTTTCCCACACCTTTTGGGGCAGAAATAGGCAGGTTTCTCACGGCAGCTCTCAGCAGAGGCCGTGGACACTGATGGAGCTTCCTCTCCCCAGCCCACCTGTGCTGCATGTTTGGAGATATGTCTGGAGCCCCAGGGATTTGGTGGTGGTCTGGCCCTTGGGCTGAGCACTGCAGCTCCATGGTGCTGCCGGTGAGCTGCCAGGAGCGCTGGGAGTGAGCGCCCGCGTAGGAGAGCTGAGCAAACTGGGCATTGTGTTCCCTCTCACATTTGATGGAAGAAGGGATTGTGCCCCCACAGGCAAAGTTGGGACGTTGGTTGACATGATTGCACTGGAGCTGTGGCTGAACCTACAAAAAAGGTGATTAAGGTCCAGCCCCCAGGCCATAGCAATGCACAGCTGCGTGTTGGAACTCTTAAGGGCTTGTGTTGGAGTATGTGGGTTTTCTATTTAACTTTTTCTCCCCTTTTTTTCTCTCTGTTCGTTGAATATCTGCAAAGCCCTGGTCTGGGGGTGGATGAAGTTTGTCCAGAGGAAAATCTCAGCCATTCCAATTTCCTGTTGGAGCCAGGTGTGCCACCTCTGTGCATCGCTCCCACTGGCTGCTGGAGTTATTCACATGAACTGAAGTTTCCCATGGAGGAACAAACAGTGCTGCCTGCTGAGCTTTTCTAGGTCTGCTTTATTAATTGCAATTGGAATTCTTACAGGCTGTTTCTTGGCTGTAAAAATCCAGAGCCAAATAGCAAAGTTGGGGGGGCAGTCCCCCCATAGTTATTATTTTGCAGTTGAGAAATAAATTTCTTAAAACTTTTTTTCATCTTTAGCAAATACATGTCTTGCCCTGCCATTCTTGGTTTACTGATGGAGGTGCAGATGTTCACAGCTAGGGGAGAGCAAGATTTCCTCAAAATAGTAAAATTAAAAAAAAAAAATCCTGTTTCATCCATAGTGTCTGGAGTTTTTGGAATTGGTTCTGTTATTGGAGTTATGGCTGCTTGATTTTGATGGTTGTGCAGTCAAGAAAAGCATCTGTTCTGCATTCCAAGAAGCAACTTTTTTATTTACTTGAAAGGATACTCTGGGTTTTTTTGGTATTTCCCAGACCATACAAGTCCCAAAAGTTATTTTAAAAACTGCTAATCCTCTTCTCAGGACAAAGAAACTGCCGAAGCGAATTTTGAGGGTAGGGAGCTGTTGTGTTACTCATCCATATGGTCCAGGGCTCTGGCCACAGATAGTGAAAACCTTTGCAGCAAATGGTTATGGAATAGCTGGCACCAAGAGGTGGGTTTATTATTTCTCTTCTTCCCCTGCACCCAATTGTTTAAAAATGGGATTGTGTCTTAAAGCAGGAGAGTTCATCAACCCACAGAACTCATGACCTCCATGGAAACAGAAGTTTTCTTATGGCTGGTAACAGATTCAGGGTTGTTAGTACATATTATTAAAAAAAAATAAATTTCTAGTTGTTCAGAAACTGTGTACAGAGTGGTGCCACTGTTTTACTTGTATGTTTGAAGTGATAAAACATATTATGATAATACACCTGGGGGGGATGTTCCACCCCACTGCTCTGTGCCCAGGCAAAGTGTTGCATTTTGGATTTGAGCTGATTCTCCCAGAGCTGTGAGGAATTTGCAGGTGAGTTTTGCTGCTCCCTTTGCTCTCCTCCCTCCTTGCTGGAATAGGTTTCAAGCAGAACCAGTGTTGAGAATGGAGTGGAATCTCACTGAATGATTTTTGATCATTCAAAGCAGAGCCTCCAAAGGGTGGAGCTTTGTTCTCTGATTGATGGAGGGTCAGAAACACAGGAGCAGGAGGTGGTGCCTGTAATTTGGGAGTTTGGTCAAACACTCTTAAAGATCTTAAACCTTGAGAGCACAGGTTTTGAACTTGTGTCATAGGTTTACTTGTTCTAAAAAAAACCAAGGGGGAATTGTTCTTTTTTTTTTCTTTCACCTGGATTGTTTTAAAAGAAAGATGTTGAACGGGGGAGGGTGGTTTGCCTTGGGTGATTGACCCACACAAAAGAACTAACTAGCAGATCTACATTCTAAGCTGATGGCCCTCCAAAGGCTGGGAGGCTGTGGGGAGGGCTTTTATTTTTTCTTTCTCCAGACTTCCTCGATTGGAGCCTCTTAATTTCGGATTTACAGTTGCTTAGAGGGAGGAGTTTGGTCTTCCTCATAACTCATCCTCCTTAGCAAAACACTTCGGTCTCATTAAAATGAGACAACTTGGGTGTTTGATTTCTTCTGCATCTGCTTTTGCACCTCCATTGCTTAGGTTTCCCAACCAAAAAGGTATCTCGGCTGCTGAGAGGGATTCCAAATTGGCCAAACACGTTAGATTATCCTGTCTCCTGTTTCCAGCTTCACTGGATGAACATCAAACTCCTTTTGAGTCCTGGTCACCTGTTTGTCCCACTGCAGGCTGACTGAGGAACCCTCATGTACTCTCTTTATGGCTCAGCATCAACCTACCACTTACTTTTCCCCTTTCTCACTGTCCTTGGTCTCTCCTGCCTGCTGACCTCTTCCAGTTTTGTGGAACTTCCAGGATATTACTGATGACATCTCTTTCCAAGATGTGTTTCTGCTGTGATATCTACCTGGCTGACAATCTGTAATAAAAGTTAATGAACCCTGGGTTACTGCAGCTCCGGCTGAACTTAGCCTTGATCTTGAGATCCTTCTGGGGACCAGATTGCAAAAATGCACATTTGTGCTTTCAGGCCTCTGCAACTTTTATGTTTCAAATTCAAACCCTTGAGATTTAGATAGGTGGTGTGTGTGGAGTTATGATAACTCTGTAATTGTGCTGCTGTTTCCCCGATTTTTTGAATTTAATTTAATGTAATACCCCTGAAATTTATGTTCCTTTGTCTTGCGATGGAAGAAGTGATCTTCTGTATTAAAACAGACTTTTGAGCCTGTAGGCTTTGGGTGTAGCTTGCAGAATTCTGTGTGTGGTGCTATGATAAATAACAAAATCCATCATTGTTGTCATTCCTTGGAACATCCCTGCATCCCACAGGTAGTCCCACTGGCACCTACTGAGGAGGCACTTGGCACTAAAAACTGATTTTTTTTTTTTTATTTCACCATGTAGTGGGGAAAAAAGGATGAGGCTTCATTTAATATCCGTTTGATTAATAAATCAAATATTGATCTATTGAAATGCATTAAATGTGTACAAATGTCATGTGCCTTATTTTCTAAAAATACGTCAGAATCATCATTTGCAACGCAGGCCTTAAAATACTTTTTTTGTGGAATATAATTGTTTTTTCCTTTTTAAAACGTTGGTTAGGGTTTTCAAATGGAACTCAGTTATAAAAGGGAAGCAGTTCAAATGTGGTTCTGTAACTTCTGTTTCGATTTGTTTATTTAAGACTTGAAAATCAAGTGGTGATTTTAAGGTTTTCTTAAGTTGATGCTGGTGACTGCAGTGGTGTGCCCTTGCTGAAAAGGCTTTAAAATCCAAATCCTTATTTTTCAGTCTGCTTTAGTGATGGTGACTGCCATTTATTTCGCTTAGGAGCAGAGTATGCAGAATGCTCTGGTTTTAGTTTTTCAGGAACTTTCCCTGCACTCAGCTGGCCTATTCAGAATGCTACGTAGAGTCTTCATTTCAGCTTTCTGGTATTGATTAAACTGTAGTGTCCAATTTTTTTTCTCCTCCTTTTGAAATACATCTCACAACTGCAAGATTTGAGCCAGTTTGTTTAACCAAAAAACACAAAAACCCACAAAAACTGGAAGTCTGCACTTTTTCTACATTGTTATTTTTACGTTTATTTAATGCCAGTCGTGATAAAGGCTGATTTATGTAGGATTTGTAGCATAGCTCAGCTGTGCTACAGCAGCTTACAGATAGCTTTGAAGTGTTTATAGAAGTTAGATAATGGCAGCATTTGGTGCTGTTCTTCGGCTGAAATATGCAGCATATTCAGTAAAGATACTGACATCTCTGGTCTCTTATTTGGGGTTGATTTAGGTGGGCCAGCATTGCTGCTCTCTCATCAGGCCCACTTATTCCATCTCTTCTCTGTGTAGTCCAAATACAAGGGCTAAAATCGAGTTAAATGCCTTTTCAGGTTTTGTTGACCAACGATATTAAATCTAACATGGTTTTTGGTTTGGGTTTTGCCTTGTAGGTTTGGATTTTTTTTTTTTTAAATGAATTGCTTTTTGAGAGAAATCAGGAGTATGACTTCCTTCCTTCCAGCCTGTTTTTCAGTGCAACAGTTGTATTCTAAACATTTGGTCCAGACTGGCAGATCCACACTCCATCAGGCAGACTAACTATTCCAGGAGGTTAATACAAGCACAGTTTCTTCCTTCCCTCAACTTCTGTCACACTGACCATGTAAAAAAAAAACAACTATTGGTGTTTAAATAGTTTCCCTTTGCTACTCTCCAAATTAGGAGCACTCCTTGAGCTCTTTGCTGCTAAGCCAACTTGCAGGTAAGTCAGCACCTGCGTCTTTGGGACTGGCTTTGTAAACTAGGCTGAGATCTGGCCAGGATGACTGAGGGTCTGCTGCCTGGGAAGATACAAAAATCTTTGTTACAAGTACTGTTTTGGGGGTGGATGTTTTGCTTTTTTTTTCAGGCGTGTTTGGTTTTTAAGAAGACCTTCCAAAGTAACATATGCATTGTATACATACTGGAATAGCTTCATCCCAGCGGAGGCAAACAGCAGATCCTTGGCAGCATGGGCTCAGCTTTAGTTTGCATTATATACTGGTGGATCCTTGGATGGATTTTCCAATAGTTCAGTTGGGCTAACCCACTATTAAAAGTGGTCTTGCAATGTTTGTAAGCTTAGTGCACCATAGTTTTATGCCATGTAGCCAGGTTTATTGTAAAGTGACGTGTTTTCTGTTCTTTGTACACTCATGCTTGGTTTTGTGGTGTCGTAGGCTGAACAATTGCCCAATTTAAGGTGCCTGCTGAAACACTGCAGCACTAAGCAGACCCAGCATTGCAGAAGATAAAATACCTATCAGTGGCTTGTAAGGGAAAAAACACTCTTCTGAGTCCATTGGGGTTCAGTATATTCCTTTGCACTTAGATCCAGCTTTGTAAGAAAACAGATAGTTATTTTATTTCCTCACATTTAGGTCATAAGTATGCTCAGAGATCTGAAACAAATGTAAAGTTTCCTACAAATCATGTAATTAGTGTTCTCTCCTCCAAATTCAAATGTTGGGTAATCCACAGATTATTTTTAAAAGTGTTTGAGGGTGCAGGTTGTAAAGTAATCTTAGTTTGAGATTTGGAGTGCCTAACAGTTAAGGACTGTCTTCAATATGTCAATATTTTTAGGAAAAAGCCCAGACTATAATAAATCGGTTTTCTATTATTGTTTCCACACTCTAATTACAGGCTTGATAGGAGATTTAATCTTTAGATAGCATGAAAGGTTTTGATCCATAAGAGCAGGAAACAACAGGAAAAAATATTTATTG